>NC_089258.1:58561821-58845898 GCF_963930625.1 Muntiacus reevesi | reverse complement strand
CCAAGTTAGTTAAGAGCATCCTCATTCTTTTCTTATTATAATTGCATCACATTGTACTTTGTTGTGTAGCAAAACTTACATGGCTGGGTCATTTTCTTTTAAGAAAATAAATAGCTGCACTAGTAATAAAAATAAAATTTAATTATAAACCAAAAATACTTTAAATATTATGAGTAGCATATAAATACATTCCTTTATCCCTACAACTCCCTTTATGTCAGTTCCTATTTGAAGTATTTCTACTCAACAACATTATTAAGATTTTTTTCAAAGCAATTCCTTCTGTGTGGTGGTTGTTCAGTCAGTAAGTCATATCAGACTTTTTCTCTGCACGCCAGGCTTCCCTGTCCTTCCCAGAGTTTGCTCAAGCTCATGTCTATTGAGTTAGTGATGCCATCCAACCATCTCATCCTCTATCACCCTCTTCTCCTTCTGCCTTCAATCTTTCCCAGCATGAGGATCAGGTCTTTTCCTGAGTCAGCTCTTCACGTCAGGTAGCCAAAGTATTGGAGCTTCAGCTTCAGCATCAGTCCTTCCAGTGAATTAGGATTGACTGGTTTGATCTGCTTGCAGTCAAAGGACTCTCAAGAGTCTTCTCCAGTACCATAGTCCAAAAGCATCAGTTCTTTGGCACTCATCCTTCTTTATGGTCTAACTCTCACATCCATACAGGACTGTTGGAGAAGCCGTAGCTTTGACTAGACGGACCTTTGTTGGCAAAGTGATATCTCTGCTTTTTAATACACTGTCTACGTTTATCATAGCTCTTCTTCCAAGGAGCAAGCGTGTTTTAATTTCATGTCTACAGTCACCGTCCACACTGATTTTGGAGTCCAAGAAAGTAATTTCAAATCTAAACCTCAGAGGGTCAAACAATTTGAGTGAAATTTTCCCTTTCTCCTACCAGCAATGATTTTCCTCATTAATTGGCGTCGATGTCTCTATTCAAGAAAATTCCACCTCATTTTTCTTTTCTAAAATCAAGAAATGTACTAAAGGTACATTTTTTTTTTTTTTTAAACTTTGATTTTGTTTAAGAATCCTGATCAGTTAATATCCAACTTCGCTGTAGCTTCTTACTGTATCAAGTCACCTGTACTTCCCTGAACTGGCTGTTCCTTGTCCCGCTGTTAACTCACCCTGTCAGGCTTACCTACTGGACTCCTGCCCTGAATTACCTTCCCTCATAGAGAGTATTAGGGGCTTCTCCTTAACACTCGAAAAAATACTGTGTGCATGTGTGCCTCTTAGCGCTTCTCAAACAAAGATATTTACTTGTCTGCTCTTCTCCTATCTAACTGAAGTTCCTCTGGAAAAGGACCATGTCACTTTTCTCAACACCTTCTACCCGCAACATAGTACTTGATAGGGTAGGTGATTAGAAAGTTGTATATACCGTATGGACTGTAGCCTGCCAGGCTCCTCTGTCCATGGGATTCTCCAGGTAAGAATACTGGGGTGGATTGCCATACCCTGCTCCAGAGGATCTTCCTGACCCAGGGATCAAACCCACTTCTCTCATGTCTCCTGCATTGGCAGGAGGTTTCTTTAACACTAGCACCAGCTGGGAAGCCTTTAAGTTACAAACTTGTATGTGTGGATGGTTAATTGTGTCGCATTCATTTTTATATTTTGATATGCCTAACAAAATGCCTGAACATAGATGGAATATACAACATCTTTCTTAAACTGAAAAGTTTAAAATATTAAAGAAACATGAGCATCTCTTTAGGTTCACTTAGCGTCATTACCCTCTGTTTTTACTTAATGTTATAAAAAGAGACATTACCAAAATTGTTCAATTGTAGAAAGTGGATGGGGAACAGAGTCTATTGAGTTTGGAAACACTTGCAACAATAACAATACATTACCCAGAGATAAGGAGGTTTTGTTTATCTCTGTTTCCTAGCCTGCACTTACAGTATTCTTGCTAGATCTTTTTGCCATGCATTCTAAAATGTTATCTCTCATTGAGTTGAATAGAATGCAGAACTTTTCTTCTGATTATAGGAACAAAATTTTTTCTAAAAAGAATAATTTAGAGATAATTGGAGGGTGACTGTGTTCTCAGATATTTTTAGGATAAATAACATTGAGAAAATAAATATAAATTATCCTTGGTAGATGGAATGCTTCTGGAATGTAGGCATTTTAAATGTGACTTTCTTTGATCATTTTAACAAGATTTTGTTATTCATATTTTTTTGCCTAAATATTATATTACTTGCTCTGAAATATCCTCATAAAGTTTATATAATTCTTGCATTAATTACTTGCAAGTCAGAAAATCGCATCTGGTCTGTAAACTATGAATAGTAGAAACATATTGTCAAGAGCAGAATGCAGACTTTTTCTATTTTAAGATTGGCTTGCATAAGAATATGCTATATAGGAAAGCATATTACTCCAGTTAATAACTTCATGATAGAAGTGAGCTTTATGTTTCCTTCTCGAAAGACTGAATGAAGTATCTGCCATCAGTAGCAAACAAGCAAACAAAAAACATTTTTTTTTCCTCAGAGAATCTTCTTATCATTTTGGTCACCTATGCATTCTTCATAAATTCTCTATTTAAAATGACTAATGAAAATAATAGTTCTTTGATACTGGTAAAGGTCAGTTTGTTTGCTGGTGTTTTTTTAGACTTTATAGGTAGTAAAATAATAATCCTAACTTCTACCTTGAAATAATTAGCATCAGCAACCATTTTTGTCATTACCTCATTTCTGAGACTGTTTCTAAGTTTTAGAAATGATTTACTTTTAGAAAATCCAAAAGAGATGACATGGCTTTATAATTATGTTAGCAACATATGTATACCACCACTGATGTGAATCGCTGCATATAATATCCTAATTCACTGCTCTTTTGATGAGGCTAGTTCAGATTTTCTCGTAAATATGTTAGGTTTCTTCTGATTGCCCTTCCATGTCCGTCCCCCACCCAGGTCTATTTGCTTTCTACCCCTAAGGGTTCAAGGATACAAACTGAAGCAGAGAACTTGCTTCCTGACTTCTGATTGAACTTGGCTAATGGGAGACATCAGTAGGAAATCATGGCGGAAGGAAAGTGAGGTCAGGCTCTTTATTACTCTGGCTTGCTCTCTGCTAGGTATCCATGGGCTAACTCTGCACATCCAGGAAAGTTCACAGCTCCTCTCAGGCAGCTTTAGAGGCTCCTCAGATTTTGGTCTCCTCTTTGCCCCTTCAGACCTAGCCCTAGAAACAACTTCCTGCTACTAGCCCCAGGTATCACGCGATCCTTTGTAACTTCTCTTAAACCTTGTCTGTAGCTTTGTGACTACAGACGTCGCTTGTTTTATTGTGCTTCACTTTATTGTGCATTGCAGACATTATGTCTTTTTAATAAATTGAAGGTTTGTGCAACCCTGAGTCAGACACGTCTATAGGCACCAGTTTTTCCAGCAGCATTTGTGCGCTTCATGTCTCCATGTCACATATTGGTAATTCACTCAGTATTTCAAACTTTTCACTATTATTGTATTTTTTATGGTGATCTATAATCAGTGATCTTTGGCGTTACTATCTTAATTAATTTTCTTTTGCATTTTTTAAAGTATTTTGTTAGACATAATGCTATTGCATGCTTAATAGATTATAGTAAAGTTTGAACATGACTTTTATATGTGCTTGGAAGCTAAAAAAATTCTTGAGACTCACTTTATTACAATATTTGCTTTATTGTGGTGATTTGGAATGAAACCCACAATATCTCTGAGCTATGTCTGTAGTTTTCTATTAAACTCTCTCAAAATACCCAGTTTCAATGAGCTGTTTCCAGACAGGACTTGCACTGATACATACACTGTTTTTGCATGTCTCTATTGGTATCCACTCCTTTAATTTCAATGGAAATTTACTAGTGTTCATATGTATGGTGTCAGACTAAACATCTAATAGTAAATTTTCAGACATCCACAGGACAAATAAAAATGAGAAATAGCCATACAGAACGGACTATCTGCTATAGACTTTGTAGTCTATAAACTTTATTCAGAAGCAGAGTATCTCATTCAGTCACATTCCTCATTTTTAGGACACGATTATAATTAGCTTGTCTCTCTATTTGCCCTACCTAAGGCATTTTATAAACTACAAATTGAAATGCAAGAGCTTAAAAGCCCACTAACAGCAAAATTTAGTGACAGATGACAGCCGAATAGCATGAAAGGTGACAGAAAGTATAAATAGAAGATACAAGCCAAAAAAAAAAAAAAAAAAGACACAAGCATTAAAAAACACAACTGTCTAGAGCAAAAAGAAAAAATAAACATTTCTAGATACTCTGATAGACCCTGGAAACATCATCACATTCTAACCCAAAAGGGCAAACACATCCATAATGGTGATTCCAGGCTGTGTTATCCTGTATCTAAGAACACTGGAGGGCATAAGATACCTGTTAGAAAAATCCAGCCAATGATAATTAGATTTTTTTAGTTTTTTTCTTAACTTAATTGGCATTATTTAACTATCTGGAGAATGAGATGATTTTACATCAGAATTTTATGGACACATATAGTGAACAGTATGAATTTAACTCAATGCTATTTTCATTTATTTTTCGGTTTACTATTTCTATCTGTATATTTACTCTACTTCTATCTCAGTTTTTGACCATTCCAGTATATCTCAATGTGATTGCTCCAACTGTGTGTTTTCTCAGTTTCTTGACTTTCTCTTCTCCATTAGCACTTTTCTTCACCCGACCTCAGGCATGTGCTACACCTTGCAACTACCAATACATACAAATATATTATTTCTCCCCACAAATTACCATTCCATGACCATTTCCCTTTTTCTTTCCAGTGCACTTAATCTGTCACAATTCTGCCTAAACTAGATTCCATGATCAACCATTATAAGCTCTTCCTGAATACATGCTCAGTATGGTGAGCTGAATAATGGCTCCACACACACACACAAAAAATCCATATCCTAAATCACTGAACCTGTGCATATTACTTCAAATATCAAAAAGGAAGCTGGAGATGCAGTTAAATTAATTAACCTCTTCATCTTGAGATGCAGAGATTATCCTGGCTTTTCTATGTGGGTTTTGAATGCAGTCACGTGAATTCTTCCAAGAGGGAAATGGTGGGGGGTGGGGGGAGGGAGATTTGACCCACAGAAGCCGAGAAGGCCCCGTGACCGTGATGGCAGAGCTTGGACTGATGCCACAGCAGCAAGCAGAGAGTGCTGGCACCTCCAGAGGCTGAAAGAGGGAAAACTGGCTCCTTTCTAGAGGGAGCGCAGCCCTACCGCACCGTGATTTCAGCTCCATTGTACCGCTTTGGTCTTCAGCCTCGGGAACTGTGAAAGGAGACATTCTTGTTGTTTCCCATGAACTGTGTTGGTGGTCATTTGTTAGAGTAGCCATAGGAAACTAGCAATTCAGCTTCTAAGAGCTGAGAGGAAGCCACAGCCTTGGTTGAATTCAACCTCTGTCTGCTTCACGTCTGCATTCAAGCAAGTGAATGTGAGTGTGAGTTATGTGTTATGTGAGTTATTATGAGTTATGTGAGTGCGTAAAAAGCACAGCCACGTTGAACCGTCTCATTTCTAATTCACATGCATTTGTTTGACAACCAAATGTATCAGTTGGGTCCCTGACGTGTCCCACGATTATATTATCCTTGCTAGTCTGTCCTAACATTTAGATGACTGTTGTGTATCTTCTCCTTTCTTCTCAATCTTCAATACTTCTCCTCCACCAGGACTCTCAGCTAATGATCTTGCTTCTTACTTCATTGAGAAAGGGCTTCCCGGGTGGTTCAGACGGTAAATTATCTATCTGCAATGTGAAAGACCTCGGTTCGATCCCTGGATCGGGAAGTACCCCCACAGAAGAGCATGGGAACCCACCCCAGGGTCCTTGCCTGAAGAGTTTCATGGACAGAGGAGCCTGGTGGCCTATGGTCCATGGGGTTGCAAAGAGTCCGAGATGACTGAGTGACTAACACTTTAAATTTCACTTTCAATGAGAAAATTCAGGCAAATAGAAGAGTTTCTACCGAACCTTGTTAGAACATATACTCACCTTCTTCTGCCCATAAACTTTACCTTCCTGCCCAAAACCATGGCATATCGATGGTGTATGTATGCATGAAAAACCTTTCACTCTTTATCTGTTTTAAGAAAGCAATTCTTTCTCTGTGCTATGTCATCGGCCTTCCCTTTTCCACCAAATCCTTACCATTGCTACTGTTATTTTATCAATTGTTAAAATTCTGTACTGCTCACTTATTATCCTTTGTGGTATAACTACTCCAAAGGGATTTAAAAAGATATCATTTTTTGTCTCAAGTGCTCTTTTTCCATTCTCTTTTAACACATTGAATCCAGTTTTCAGATCATGTGTTCCTCTAAAATTGCTTTGTCACAGATCACCAACGACCTCCACATTGATAAATGTAATGTCAATGCTCCAAACAAGATGTTTTCATATTTCTTGACTTACTAGCAGTTTTTGATATAGTTGTGCATTCTTTTCTCCATAAACTTCCCCCCCATTTGGTTTTTAGAATGTTATTTTCTATTCAGTTTTCCTCCAGTTCCATTCACTCCTCTTTCGCTTCTTAATGTTAGAATACCTTAAGCTTAGTTTTTGGTCCTCTACTCTTTGCATGCCTTCAGTGTCTCAATAATCTTTCCAGTCTGGTGCATTTAAAAGTCACCCATAGTCCAGTAACTTGAAAAGTCACTTGCAAAGTCAAGACCCCTCTCCTGAAACTTGGTGTCACATATCTAATTTCCTCCTTGATATTTCCATCTGGATTACTAATAAAATGAAGCATCACACATCCTAGAACTCAACTCCTGATCTCCACCTCTTTCAGACTTGGTCAAATTGCAGCCTTCCTTGTCATAACTGATGAAAATGTCATCTGTCCACTTGTTCCAGTAAAGAACTTAGAAATCATCTTGATGTCTCTCTTTATTTCATATCCCACTTCTGTTACACCAGGAAATCATCTAAGCTTCAGAATATATCCTGGATCTAGACTCTCACCACCTTCTTGCTCCCTTGTTAAAGGCGATGTCATTTTCCTTGACTTTACTGATCTGGTGTAATGGTCTCCATGCGCTTCTCCTCATTTCCTCAGATTGTCTGTTCTCAACACATGAGCTAGTATTCCTTCTGACTGTAGGTAAGAGCAGGCTCACTCTCTTCAAAACTCTTCTCATTTCTCTTGGAGTAGAAGCCCAGAGCCTTGCAGTGGCCCCAAGTTCCTACGTGATGAAGTATCTCTAATACCTCTGTGCTCTTTGAGCACATTGAGTGAAAGTTGCTCTTCATTCTTCCAGGCGTATTGGTTCCTTGCTGTTCTTCATAAATGCCAGGCACATTCTTGTCCTTGGGTCTTTGCACTGGCCATTTTTTCTTGCATGTATCTTTCTCCAGTAACTCATGGATAAATCCCTCACATCCTTTAAGAGGTTTCACTTAAAATCCTTCTGAATAAAGCCTGCTCTGACCACCTGATAAAAATTGCACTATCAATGAACTTTTAATTCTCTTTGCCCTATTGTATTTTTCATTTTCCAAACAATTCCCACTTTTAAACATACTATCCAGGTACTTTTTTTTTTTAAACACTTTTGATTTTGTATTGGGGGATAGCCAGTTAGCAATGTTATAATGGCTTCAGGTGGACCGAGGAAGGACTCAGCATACATATACATGTGTCCGTTCTCCCCAAAATTCCAATCTACAGATTATTTATTTTTATTTGTGAACTTATTGTTTATCTTCCTGCCTTTGGGATATATACTTTTTAAAGGTGATATATTTGTTTTGTTCACTGATGTATTTAAGACTTAAAAACTGCCTAGAACATAGTAGGTGCTGAAATATTTTTTACATTGTAGAATCAATTTAGGATTGCTTAAGAGGTATAAAATTTTTACCATAAAAGATGAAAAGTATAAGTTAATATTCTAGTTTTAATAATTCATGTCAATCTGTGAAAATAATCTTACAAATTCTCATCTCTTCAAATATTTTAACTTGAACAAAAGCACATTATTATCATGGTCTGATGTTTTTATTATGTTAGCCAGAAATTTACTGGTTTTATTTTGGAATAGCTTTCTTAAAATTGCACTTAAAACATAGAGTAATCACTCCTCTTTATCACAAAACATACAGTTGCCATACCCAAAGTATTATGTAATATGAATCAATTTGGGGTTATATATTCTTGAATTTGGGGCTTCATAGGTGTCCAGCGGTAAAGAATCTGCCTGTAATTCAGAATACGCAGGAGATGCCACTGGTTTGATTCATGGGTCAGGAAGATATCCTGGACGAGGGCATGGAAACCCACTCTGGTGTTCTTGCCTAGGAGAATCCCATGGACAGAGAAGCCTGGCGAGCTACAGTCCATAGGGTCACACACGACTAAAGCGACTGAGCGTGCACACTTGATTTTATACACATGAGCTCTATGATCCTTAGCGTTAAAGAAGCATTAAAGAAGCAGTTAAAGAAGCAGAATAAAGAACTAATGTATATTGACTCTCTAGCTTCTACATTTAAGATGTGTATCCTTAATTCCACTATTAAAATTGCTTTGTGTTTTCAGCATGATGCTAGGTAGTTTATATATTCTATTTCAATGAATTCTCTTGACACTTCTCTCAAGTAGGTAAAATGATATGTATTTTATATGTGAGAAAGGTAGAATAAGAATTAAAATCATTTGCTCTCAGGCAGCATTAATAGAAGATGTCAGAACAGTTCATGATCTCAAAGCCTGTGTGACACCACCAGGCAGTGAGAGGCAACTGTGCTAATTTATGTCAGAGGCTAGATTCAAACACCATTTTTAACTTAGGGACCCTTCTTTCCCAAAACACAAGTTCTCACAATGCAAGGAATGCAGTTCCCTAGTAATGCACATAGTAGCTATTTTTGATATTCATTCCAGAAACTCAGACATTCTGAACAAAACTTGTTCTCAGCTTTTAAGAAAGTTTTGGCTGCTCTTCAACCACAACTTTGGCTTAACTTTCATCACATGACCTAATAAAGTACAGATGATATGAAAGACAGTCTCCATCTGTGAATGGGAGGAGACCAACCACTGATGCCGACTCTTCTAGGAGGAGGCAAAGCACCCGCATACAAACCTTTTCCAAAAGTAGAAAAAAATTCAGGTAATTCACATGGATGTTAGGTTGAAGTAAAAAGTAACGAAAAGGAAAAAGTCTAGCCACAGTCCCAAAGTTGTTGAGCTAACCCAGAGGAAAGAAACGTTTTAGTAGTAGCAATCTGTAATTTACTCTTACTATTATGAAATGTCACTGAGGAAGTCTCCAAACAAGCATGCTTTGTGGTAGGTAAATTGTTATGAAAAATATGAGGGGGTAATTCTTCCATTTTAAGATGCTGAGAGCAGCAGGAAATGTAACCACTGGCTGTAGATTCAAAGCCTTAGAGGACCTACAGAATGGAGATCTGGCTCCACTCAAATACAGTTCCTGGATTTGATCTGCAGTTGTTTAAAAGTTGAGTCATTCTGGATGCATATTTACTCTGAAGTTAATGGTGAAGGAAGGATTACATTTCAAAATAAAGACAACATTATTTTGTTTTTCTTCAAATCATCTTGTGACCCTAAAAAAATCTAAAATTATTCTTCAAAATAAATTTCAGTGATTCTCAGCAACAAATGAAAAGGTAAATTAAAATTGAAAAAGAAAGAGAAAGCTAAATAATAGTAAAAATGAAAAGTAATATTTGCGAGTCTATTTTTATTACTCAAAACCAACAAAACAGACCTGAGACTTTTTTGAAATAAATGTGATTTTTTTTCAAGAATTTATATCTCCTTAATTTAAAAATATGATGATTCATGATTTCCCAAATTTTTGAAATTTCTTTTGAAAGAATTGTTTTCTTTAAGTATTTTTCTGATTTTTTTAAAAAAATAACATTATTGAGGTATAGTTCACATACCATAAAATACACCATCTTCAAGTGTACAATTGATGGTTTTTAGTATTCTCACATCCTTGGACATTCATCACCACAATCAATTTTAGAGCATTTTCATCACCCTTTAAAGACCACCTTGTAGTCTTTAGTTATCACACCTTCTCCTAATCATCGTGGCTTCTGTAGCCCTGCATGCATGCTAAATCACTTCAGTCCTGTCTGACTCTTTGTGACCCCATGGGCTGTAGTCAGGCTTCTCTGGTCCATGTGGTTCTTCAGGTAAGAACACTAGAGTGGGTTGCCGTGCCCTCCTGCAGGGGGTCTTCCCGACCCAGGGATTGAATCCTCGTCTCTTGCATCTTCTGCATTGGCAGGAGGATTCTTTACCCCTAGTGCCACCTGGCAAGTCCCCAAGTCAACATCTGTAGGCTTAAAAAACTGTTATTAATCTAGCCATACTTTCTACCTATGAATTTGCCAGTTCTGGACATTTTATATAAAACGATCATACATTATGTGGTCTTTTATGACTGCTTTATACTTAGCATAATGTTTTCAAGGTTCATCATGTTGTAACCTATATCAGAATTCATCCTTTTTTATTGCCAAATAATTCCATTGTGTGGTTTTACTGCTTTTTTATCGTTCCATTGATCAATTAAAGAAAATTTGGGTTGTTTACACTTTTTGCTGTGATGGAAAATGCAACTGTGAATATCATGTACACATATTTGTAAGGACACGTTTTCATTTCTCTCGGGTACAGATCAAAAAGTAGAATTGCTGGGTCCTGTAGTAACTCTATCTTTTAAGGAACTGCCTGTAATGGGTATGCTATGCATTTTAAGTTGTAACAGTTTTCAGTTTGTTTAACTTCTTTTTTCTTGTTATAAGGGCAAAGGGTGACAACTCTTTACATGTCTGAGCTGAAACTGGGAATCCTGATACCCTCACCCCCTTCTCCAGAAACCCGTTTGTCTTTCTGAATTGTGGCTTTCTCTGTCCTGATGCTATGTGGGCAGAGCTAGTGTGCCGGCTTCCTGTTGCCGTGGCCTCCGTTATCGTGGAGCACAGCTTCTAGGGTGTTCAGGCTTCTGTGGTTGCAGCTGTGGGCTTGGTAGTTGTGGTACCCAGGATTAGTTGCTCCATGGCGTGTGGGATCTTCCCGGATCAGGGATCAAACCCCTGTCCTTGCATTGACAGGTAGATTCTTTACCACTGAGCTACCGGGGAAGCCTGCTGAGTAGAATTTTAATGAGCTTGAATTTTCTCTTTTCTGAGATTGTGTTAAGTGTTTGCTACCAAGAATCCCTGTATCCCCCGGGGAGGATTTGTCTTCACGTCGGTGTGGAGGCTTGGCACTGTCTGGTTTTGCCCTTAGTACTGTGTGTATTTCCAATGCCACCCAACACAGTGAAACACAGCTAGGGAGAAACCACAACTTTATGCTTGTTTCCTTTCTTTTTAACTTTGTTTTCATTCTTTCTTTTCCCCTTTCTCTCCCTTTCTCTAAAATCTATGGCAGAGTTGTTGCATTTGTTTGTTTAATTCCCTCCTGATTTTTAAGTTTTTTGTTAATCATTTATTATAATTGGGATACTTGTGTTTACTATCCTGGTGATGTCTACTTGGGAGTCTAAAGGAAACCGAATTTCAAGTAGAATATTTTAGCTAATATTTGTAAAGATGTTTAGAATATTTTTTTTAATATGGGGGCAAAAAAAATGATTCTTTTTCCCTTCAAGTAAAAGATGACCAGGAAGGGAGAAATCAGTGGCAGACTCCCTGGCTGGTGGTGAGCAGGTGCCGGGCTCATCCTGACTGTGCCGCCGACTCTGACACTGTGACTTTGGACAGAGACATCTACATCCTTCAAGTATTATTTGCGTATTATACTCCCAACATTGTATCACTGGGGATTCACTGATGAATAAGACTAATTCTTACTCTCATAGACTTGCAGCCCAGTTAAACATTCTTTTAAAATTTTAATATGTTTAGTGTCCACTTTCCCATTTTAAGATGAGTCCTACCGAAATACTGGATGGGATAGGACCTTTCACTCTAGCATTCTTTGATTTCCAAGGACAAGAATGACACGACTTGAACAGGTATGTGATGAAAAAATAAGGAATCTCTGTCATGGGGAATTTAGCTAAAGAAAACATAGAGCTGATAGGTTTGCACTTAAAACACTTTAAAAGGATTGGGGAGTCCATTGACATATTAGATGTCCATACTTTCCAAAAATGTCAAAGTTCTTAAGTTACTGAATAGGACGTTGAAAAATCTGATGTCTTTGAGCTCTATACAGTGTGGTTTCTTGGCAACTTAGAAGAAGGAACTTTTCCTTGCTTATCCACATAATACATATTTTAAAACTTTGTTTTTAAATTGAGTTGATGTACAGTATATGTTCCAGGTATACACCATAGTGATTTGCAATTTTTGCAAGTTATATTCCATATATAGTTATAAAATTTTAGCTGTACTTCCTATGTAATAAATTTTTCAGCTTAAACATTACCAAGCCTACTACTGTGTTCCATAATTCTCTGCTCTGTAATCATGGAGACGAAATATTGCAGTGGTTTAACATGACAGGTAAACAAAGGATAGAAGGGGTTTTATTAAATATCCTAATTTGGGGACAAAAGAACACATTAAGAATCATTGTCCCTGTTCCCAGTGTTTCTCTGTGGGTCCAAATGGCTGAACATTGAGCTCCAAGAGGAGAAAAGGTGAAGGATTTGATTGGGGCTCCCTTCTCTTCCCTGTGCAAAAGCTACAGTTAAAAAAACAGAGGGGTTAAGAGCATGTGTTATAAGTATTTAACTTTACGAAAATACCAGGAACCTTGTTGCAGATGCTCCTTCGCCTTCAGATTATTTACTCCACATACAGTTCATTAGAACTTCACTTAAAGATAAAGATAAATAGCAAATAATAGTATCTTTCATCTAAAACCAGAAAATTCTAAGTCTTTTCAAAAAGCACTGCACAAGGAATAAAATATTAGCTGCAAAGGTCTTACTTGCCTGCGTCTCAAGTCCTAGTCATGTAAGTTAAACACGAAGATGCTTTTTTATGAAGTCTAATAACCAACTCTTTTTTTTTTTTTTTTTTTGCATAAGCAGAAGACTGGAAGTAAATCAGATGTCAAAGAACAGAAAAAGTTGTTAAATTATGGTATATACATAAAATGAAATTCTAAGCAGCTAATTAAAAAGTGTTGTTTAGCTGCTAAGTCACGTCCAACTCTTTGCAACCCCATGAACTGTAGCCCCTCAGGCTCCTATATCCATGGGATTTTCCAGGCAAGAGTACTGTAGTGGGTTGCCATTTCTGTCTCCAAGGGATCTTTGCAACCCAGGGATCAAATCTGAGTCTACTGCATTGGCAGGCAGATTCTTCACCACTGAGCCACCTGGAAAGTCCCAAAAGAGATTCAACTTCACCATACAAACTGGCCCATATGGGAATCAAACTCATGACCTTGGCATTACTAGTACTACACTCTAGCCAACTAAGCTAGTCAGCCGAATTAGCTACAGAGAATTTCATTGTATGGATATACCAAAATAAGAGGATGTACACTCTTATTTTTAGTGTATGTGTATGGCTTGGGCGGGGCAGTCAAGGCAGGTTTTAAATGTAAATTTCAAGAATACCTAAGAATTTGCTATCATACAAGAAAAAAATATTCTGTTGATGTCTTAAGTAAAACAAGGAAACAGACCCCCCACTATGGCCCCTGAACTTTGCACCGATACTATGCTCATCATTAGTGTGCATATCTTTTGGACACTGAATCTTTTTTTCCACGTTTGACTTCAAAACTACCTGGAGCATCATGGTAACTAGAGAAGTGATGTTCAGAGCTTCAGGAGACAGCATTTAATCTAAGTGCAGCTCCTGGAAATAAGACAAATTTAGAAGATTTCATCTGATATTAGGAATCGCCAAGTTGGTCCAGCTGCCTCTGCAGTCCCATTTCTATTTGAAGTGTCTGTCAAACCATGAACGCCATGATCATAGCTAGCATTCACTGACCTCTTTCTCTGTACCAGTTGCTTTTTGTCTGTTGATTCATTTATTTCTCATAATGATCTCCTGAATAAGGTACAGTTGTCTTTGTTTTAATCTAAGATTAATGGGGAAAGTAGGTGACTTATTCAGGACTACACATCCAGTGAGTTGAACCAGACCTGAAATATAAGCAGTCTGACTTTAAAGGCCTTGCTTTTGTTTGCTGTCTTATCCTCTCTGAGGCTGTTTCAGCCCAGGATGCTGTGACACTATGCAAAGGTGGTTGTGATTTGAGAAAGCTAGACTCTCGTTGGCCCAAATTCTCACCCTGGCACAGTATGGCAGCACCACACACTGGCATAGGAATTTGGCTCTGAAATAGCTCTAACACTAGGTCAGATTACCTGGCTTATGTTGAAAGGTTTTGTGCTTGGCTATTGTCAAAGGCATCATTAAATGATGCCACACGATCGTTCACTCTGGGCGCCTAACAGCAACAAACAGACCTCCCTGCAAACATCCCAAAAGGCTTCACGATTGCTTTTTCCTGCGTCCTACCCACCAGTCAAATGAGTGATTCACTCATCCCCACAAAGACTCATGTTCCTCTTGAATCTGCAAAGTCTTCTACTGTGCCTGTTTAAATGTTGCCCATCCTCATAAAAGATGCTTGCTCCTTGGAAGAAAAGCTGTGACAAACCTGGACAGCATATTAAAAAGAAGAGACATGACTTTGCCAATAAAGGTCTGTCTAGTCAAAGCTATGGTTTTTCCAGTAGTCATGTATGGATGTGAGAGTTGGACCATAAAGAAGGCTGGGCCCCAGAGAATTGATACTTTTGAACTGTGGTGTTGGAGAAGACTTTGAGAGTCCCCTGGACAGCAAGGAGATCGAACCAATCAATCCTGAAGGAAATCAGTCCTGAATATTCATTGGAAGGACTTTTGCTGAAACTGAAGCTCCAATACTTAGCCCACTTGATGTGAAGAGCCAAGTCATTAGAAAAGACTCTGATACTAGGAAAGATTGAAGGCAGGAGGAGAAGGGGATGACAGAGGATGAGATGGTTGAACGGCATCACTGGCTCAATGGACATGAGTTTGAGCAAGCTCCAGGAGATGGTGAAGGACAGGGAAGTCTGGTGTGCTGCACTCCATGGGGTTGCAAGGAGTTAGAAATGACTGAACAACTGAACAACAACAAATCCTCATGGTTTCAATGATATGCAAGATCTCTCAGTTTTTCTAAGTGGAAGTATCAGTTCCCTCTGCATTTTCATTGTGATGTTTATCATTCATTATCCTCCTCATCTAAGAACTATTTTATGCCTTCCTTATTTCTCTTCCCTAGCTGGCCCAGATGGTAAAGAATCTGCCTGCAATGCAAGAGTGAAAGTGAAAGTCGCTCAGCCATGTCTGACTCTGTGACCCATGAACTGCAGCCTGTCAGGCTCCTCTGTCCATGGAATTCTCCAGAAAATTCTACTGGAATGGGTAGCCATTCCCTTCTCCAGGGAATCTTCCCAGCCCAGGGATTAAATCAGGTCTCCTGCATTGCAGGCAGATTCTTTACTTTCTGAGACAGCAGGGAAGCCAGAAGACCCAGGTTTAATCCCTGGATCAGGAAGATCTCCTGGAGAAGGAAATGGCAATCCACTCCAGTATTCTTATCTGGAGAATTCCATGGACAGAGGAACCTGGCAGAATCCAGTCCTTGGTGTTTCACAGAGTTGGACATGACTATGCGACTGTCACATACACACAGCCATAAAGGTGTGTCTTTCATACCAAATTTGGTCTTCTGTACACCACATTGCCTTGCCCACAATAGGAATTCGGCACACATTTTTGGGAAGAAATTCATGAAGAATGAATGAAATATGTTGAGGAGCCTTGATGCAAGGGAGTGTTTGCATATTTTAAGGAAGTGGTTGATAGAAGCAAACACTGATGCAGCAACTGAATACTTTGGCATTGCCTCCATCAAGCAGGACAGTTACTCAAAGGACGCAATGCTTGTTTTCATGCAGTACTACCCAGATGCATGTGAAACTCCTCTCACAGATCGTTGTGGGTATTTGGCTATCATATTTCACTCCAGTGGAGGTGTATGGAAGCATGACTAAGACGGCAAAAATCAGATCAGCATGGGGTATTTAGGATAAAATAGCTGCCTTTGCATGTGGGCATTCTTTGGGATTTACACAGGGAAACTAACAGAGAGATGAGAGTCCTCCTCCTAATTTCACTTTCTATTTCAATAGATACTTGCCAGACTTTCCTTCCTATCAAAGACATGGGTAAATCCTACTTTGTAGAGCATATGGCAGAATAATTTAACTATGACATCAGAGAAACCACAGTATCTCTGAACCTCCTTGGCTTCCTTCAGAGTTGTGGGAGATGCAGATAGAGCTGTTTGCAGGACATCAGACTCTCAAGATTTAATCCTTGTTCTCCAGTATCTGACTCTCAGCCTCTCCCTTCTGGACACTTGAACGTTGTGTGTCCATAAATGAGAGCTCCTTAGGCATTGGCATCAGGCTGCAGTCCATGGGGTTGCAAAGAGTCACCTGAGTGACCGAGCAACAATAACAAAGTTTTGTAGAAAGCAAAAGGTAAGTGTATGTTCATAATAGAGGATTTCCTCTTCTCACTGCCTTCCCATCCTGGTATTAAAGTACTGGAAGATCAGTTTTTTGTTTTTGTTTTTTCCCCAAAGATGGCTTAGTGGCTTACAGATTAGAGCAAGGGGCAGTAAGTGATGTGTGTGAATAAAGTCAAGGTGTTGGGCAAGTTGCCTGTAATATTCCCTCTGCATGGAGAGAAATCTTCTCTAGTGAGTTCCCTGGATCCCCTTCTGCTTACCCAGGGTTCAGCTCACACAGAGGCATTTCCTACTTCTTTTCTAGGCTGACCATTCCATTCCCACTGACACCTTCTCTCTACAAATGGTGCTGACACTGTTTCCATATCCCGGTTCCCGTGGTCCTGGGAGATGTCCTATGTGGGGATATATCATCATCGACCACTTTAAGTATTTAACCTGTGTGAGGCATAAACACCAGCTCCCTCCTAGGATGGAATATCTGCTGGAGAGGCAGTTACCCTCCCTTCTTTTGCCTTTTCAAGCCAGCCAAGTATATTCTTATTACTCCCTTAATTCTTCATTCTGCATTTCAGCTCCTTTCCTTTATACTTTTCTCCAGGGCTAAAAATAAATATTCTTCTTTGTTTTCCAAGGATCTTCTTTTTAGAGCTCTCAGAATTTCCTTTCTCGCATGCATGCTCCATCGTGTCCAACTCTTTGCGACCCAGTGGACTGTAGCCTGCCAGGCTCCTCTGTCTGTGGGATTTCCCAGGCAAGAATACTGGAGTGGCTTGCCATGCCCTCTTCCAGGGGATCTTCCCAATGCAGGGATCAAATCCATGTCTCCTGCATCTCCTGCATTGGCAGGCAGATTCTTTACCACTGAGCCACCTGGGAAACCCCAAGGTTTCCCAATTAAATATAAGATATAAATTTCCCTTCTTTGTCATAGCAACCAATTCCCATATGTAAATAACCCCTCAAATCTGAAATATACTTGTAAAACTTTTCTATTTTAATTTGTGCCCTTGTTAGGATGTCAGTACTTTTACATTGACAAGAGATAATAAAAAATTTAAATTTCTAAGGTTTTTGCATACAATTCTTAATAGTCTTTGGCTGGATACTCTTGTTGGTTTGCTCAAACTCCTTTATACCTGGTCTGTATCTGGGAAGGTTGCCGAGTTAACAGGCACACCCTTCAGACACCTTTAATGCTAGGATTCTGGACGGATGCAATCGTGAGAACTTAGGAAGACAGGAATGAGCAGAGTCCATCTTCCTGAAGGTTTTGGATGGTGCTGCTGGCAAGCAAGTTCATGGAAATACTGAGTTCCTCCAGCACCAGTGGCTATTACAAGGATTCTCGGCTGTCAAGACAAGTGGTGGCAGAGGACTCAGTTTTAGCTTCTTATTTCCAGCAAAACTCCAGTGTGTGGCCTCAGAGACAGTAGTTCTATTTTCTGTTCTGTGTCATTTTGTGGATAATTCCGAGAGATTAAACTCCTTGCACCTTCTACAGATCTTGCAAATATCCAACTTACTGTATTGAATACCTTTCTGCTTAAGATACCTGGAGTTCTCTCTAGTTCTGGCACCAAACCCTGACTGATATGTCCTCCCCCACCCCATGCTTATGTAGGAAATGTGACCTCCAAATCTATCCTTCTTAAAAGGTCTCCCCCTTTGTCTGCAGTCTCAGCTCTCAGCAGTCACATCCTCCAGAGTCTTACCATGAGCTTCCATATTTTGATTTCTCAACATGCCATTCCCTCTCGATCGTCTCACCCCCTCTCACCTCTTCCGTGACTCCATTTGTTGCATGACAAGCTTTAGAATCTTCCTCAGTTTCTTTATTAAACCATTAGAGCAAAGTGAACTATTTCTTCTGCATTTGGTATACAGTTCCATCACTGGACTTATCATGTGACACTGCAGAAGGCCTTCAGATTTCTGTCTCCTAGACTGTTAGTTCTTTGAGCTGTGGTACGTTGTACCCCTGTTGTTCTCAAACATCTAAAACATGGGTAATAATTGCTTGACAAAATTTTGAATGAGTAAATGGAAATTATTCATGGCTTCTCAGTGGCTTCTTATATAGTATTTCTATTTCCCTTGGTGCACTTTGCTTGATTTACTTTATTGCTGCATATAAATAATAGTGGCCTGTTGGACGCTGCACTGTCCAGCAATGAAGTAAAGCATTAAAACTTTCCACCCTCATGAACAGCATTTACACATGTTTTCTGGCTATTTTCACACTGTTTTACCCCACTCATGTGTTTGAATATGATCTGATTTATAACATAAATTCTCAGAGGAGAGAATAGAATTTGTTTAGATTGTTTAATATAGATACTGTGGCTGAATCTTCAAAAATATACTAGCAGATAGTAATTTAAATACTCACACTTAGTGGGACATTCATTGAGGGTTTTTCCATACTGTGCTTGAACAGAAGAGTATCCATATTTGTTGCATCATGTGTATAAAGAACAGGTAGTCAAACTGTCTCCTATTATGAGGGGGAAAATTACAGCAAATGGCTCTTACTACTTCTGAACAGTGGTATTTCCTTTTATGGGAATTCCTATTTGAATGTGGTCTGAGAATTTATTACAAGACTTCTGTTAATACTGAAATATGAAACTAGCTTTCTGTATAAAATTTTACTTTCTACTGTATTTCTCGTTCAACGTGATCATTAAAAAATGTGCATTTATGAGAATGCCAAGACAAGGACTGTATAAAAGTTTATTTGTCTTTCTGTAATAGAATGTGAAGGAATTGTTTTTCTGACACTATGTACTTTTAGCTTTTTTTTAAATGAACTTTTTTTCGATTCTTTTTCTTGGAAGAGATGTTATTCCTAAGAAACATTAAGCAATTTTTCTAAACTGAAAATTGTTACCACCATTTCATGATTTCGGGTTTTCTTTATCCAAAGTCAGAAGTTAGTAATGAGTGCAAAATATTTATTAGGAATGAAGGTATAAAATAGGGTTACAATGGAATACTGACAGATTTTATATTGTTTTCATAACCATTGCTAAACTCCCTAAAGAAATATATATTCCCCCAGGAGAACACACACACTGAATGTGTTTCTGTAAATGGGTTATTTTCACATGAAGCTCATTCCGAGATACTTATACAAACCAGAAATCTTTGCATCTTTGAGAACAAAAATTGAAATCTGTCCAGTTATTGGGCAATATGGACACTGTCAACATCAACATACTCAGTGATTTCTGGTACATTTATATTAACTACATATCTACTAATTGTAGACTCTATTTTAGACGTAAGTTTTCTTTTTAATAATATACAGTTTTTATTTTTATTTTACTTTTTAATTAAAATTTTTTGGCAATGCCACATGGCATGTGGGATCTTAGTTTCCCCACCAGAGATCAAACCCATGCCCCACGCCATGGAAACACAGAGCCCTAACTACTGCTGCCATGGAAGTCCCTAGAGACAAGTTATATTTATGATTTTAATATTAAATGAACTGAAAACACTCTTTTAAAGTATTTTTTTAACATTTAAATATTTAAATGATTCTGTATGGTGACTCAAGGAATAAGATGACGCCCCTGCAAAAATTTGGTTTGGATGTTACGACTGATGGTACCATCCACACACCAACAGGGTGTGAACAGTTTATAAGACATTTGCAAGAGAGGACATCCCACATGGGCCGAAAAAAGACAGGCTTGAGAAAGCAAGAAGAAAGCCTGGCCTGGGGGTTTCTATGGTGGCTGGAATGGCAGGAAAGTGGAAGTGTTAGTTGCTCAGTCATGCCCGACTCTTTGAGACCCCATGGACTGTAACCCCTCTGGCTCCTCTGTCCATGGGTTTCTCCAGGCAAATATACTGGAGTGGGTTGCCAGTCCCTTGCGGGTGGGGGTTTTTTGAGTGGCATGAACTTCCTCTTGGTACCAAGAGAGAAAGCACCCAGACTTTTATGTCATCTTGTCTGGATGTACAAGGGGAGGAGACAGGGGTGAGGCTTAAAAACTGTTAACAGTCAGATATCAAAAATCAAGTCAGAATCTTTCATTATGCTTGGAATTTGCTCGTTTATATAATACTGAGCTACCTTAGAAGTTAACAATGCCTTATATTGCACAACTTGACAAGCAGAACAGAACAAACAAGAGCCCTGGATATAGATACACTGAGTTCATATTCTAAGTTGTTGTTTGTTTTCTTTTCACAGGGCTCTAATGAGCAACGGATGAGAAAAAACAGATGCAAATGTCTGGTGCACACAAGAGATGGTCCATAACAGTAAGTCTTTATATATTTCGCTTGAGATTTTCTCAAACATTGATGCCTCTATGGCAAATTTGATTGCTGTCGCTGCAGATCAAGTAAAATTAAATTTAACCTTTGCCAAAAATAAACACAGTGGAACACTAGTTAAAATGGTAAGGACAGATTTTAACCTGTAATAATTTGCCATAGAGTCTAGCACGAACTGAACTCAACTTCGATGTGTACAGAGGCAAATGGGCATTTTAGAGAGAAAATGTGGGTTTAGAGAGGGGGCGATCAGGGGCTTGGTGAACAGAGTCTGGTAAATGAAATATTACAAAAAGCAGGCCTAGGGATTGATCCATGTGAAATCCACGAGGGTTTGCTAACTGGTGCTTGTTGAAAAGTCAAAGTTTAGCTCCACTTTTCCCAGAGAGACTGAGAGACGCAGGCCAATCTCTGGGTGTTGGCTGAAACAGTGGATTTCTTTGGCAGCATTGAATTTTCTCAGGCAAGTGCTTTAGGGGTGGCTAAAGTCTTCCCAGGGGTGCAGCCTTGAGCTGCTGGAAACTATGTTAAAGTTTGTTCAGGTCTCTGAAGGTCAGGCTGGAGGCCTAGTTAAGAAGAGAGTTCAATGGACCCTGGTTAGAGTTTGGTCAAGGAGAGAATCTTGGCACCTTAAAAGGGAATATTAGAGAAATGGCTTTTGGAAATTTATACTAAATTTGAAAACTGCTAAAATTGTTTATTAGCATAAATTTTAAAATTCTGAGTCTTGTTTAGAGATAAAAATCTCAGCACATGAAGTTATTCATATTAGTATGAGGTTGAAAAAGTATATGAGATTTATTCTTTCTTTGGCTAAAGTTTACAAAGACAGTTTTTAAATTTTACTTTGAAATAATTACACATTTACAGGGAATTGCAAAAAAATATGTACAGGAGGTGTCAGATACTTTTCATTCAGCCTCCATCAGTGGTAACATCTGGCATTATTATAGTACAATATCACAATCAGGAAGTTGACATTGTACAATCCAAAGAGCTTATTCAGGTTTTATGGGTTTTATTCTTAGGCAGGAAAGTTAGTATTCTACCTCTACAGTGATAAATGCTGCATCTGCAATGCAGATAAAAGACCCTTTGGTCATCCAGGCTTTGGCAGGTACCCATGACTTGAGTTGTACTCTTCAGTACTGTTAATTCTGTCATCTCTGTACGCAGGCTCAATCCTTTCTCTCATTCTTTGACCTTGTTTTGCTTTGCTTTATTTTGACATAACTTCAGGCTCTCATAAAAGTTGTAAGAATTCCCATATGCCATTTATGCAGATTACTCAAATATTCATATTTTACCACATTTACTTTACCCATCCCACACATTCATGCACATTTTTTTAGCTGTTTTCTTCTAAATACTTTAGTGTTTACTTCGGAGCAAAGACATGCTTTTTGCAACTCCAGTACAACTTTAAAAATCAGGAAATTAGCAATGACATGATACTATGAGACACTCTGTATAATTTACTCAGATTTTGCCAGTTATCTCAATAGTATCCTATACAGCAAATGCACTCAGTTGTCATGGTTTCAATCTCCTTTAATCTGGAGCACTTCCTCAATAAACATTCCTTTGTTTTCTGTGACACTGACACTTTTGAAGAGCACAGGCCAGTTATTTTTGTGAACTGTCTGTCAACTGAGATCTGTCTTCTTTTCCCTCTTGATTAGGGTCGGGCTAAGCACTTTTAGTCAAAAATGCCATATAAATAATTTTATTTGTTCACAGTGCCTCAGATGCGGAGGTGGAAGAAGTCACTTGTGCCATTATTGGTTATATTAACTTTGATTGCTTGGTTTAGTTTGTTTTCACAGCTTTATCCAGTATAAAGCTATTATTTTTTTCTGCCTGTGCAAACATAACCCTGGCTCCCTCCCCTTCCCCTAATTCTTTAAGGTTCAACTCAAATATTGTCTTCTGCTTGACATATTCTCCACATTATACCTATATTATTAAGAACTTAACTTCATTACTGTGTTGGTTATATGGGAAAGTAACATTTTTTCTATAGTACCTAGTAGGTCAGAGACCTTTGTCATTAAGGACTTTATCATATTCACCACTGTATATTCTAGAAAAATAATAGGGTCTCAATAACTGTTGATTGACTAAGCTAGCAAATGAATAAATGAACTCCAAAAGGTAGATTTAAGAAGTATTGCCTTCTCTGTTTTATAAAGATGAATAGTGAAGGTCAGCAGAAAATGGTGATTTATGACCGCAGGATCTTAACATCACTGTTGATTAGGTAGCAAAGGATATTACTGAGCTAATTTTGGGGGAATTCAAAAGCCTGCTTTAATTTACCATAACTCAAGAACAGGGAAGGCAAGAGGCTTTTTACATCCAGGTTCAGGAGCCTAGATGGGTTAGAAAATGTTTCGTGACTGTTGATAGTCCACCGGATACATCAGTTAGCGATAGAGTACAGCCCACCGCAACTCTAGTGAACTGCAGTAGCACTCCTTTTTCACGCACACTCTTCTGTGGGTTATCTGAGAATCAACCCATCTTGACTGAGGCCAGCGGACTGGCTGTAAGCTTCAGGGTGGATCCAGTGAGGCTCCATTTATCCCTATTGTCCTGAGCAGCAGACCCTCCCAGACGGGAGGAACAGTTGGCAGAGGCCACAGCAGGCAGCGCCTCCCCGGGCCGGTGAGCAGAAGCAGCGCACGGACCCTGACATCCACCTCCTGTTCGCCAGAGCCAGCCGCTTGGCCAGGCCCAGCCTCAGGAGGGCCGGTCCGTGCCCTCGGCGCGGGTGTGCAAGAGGGACAAGTAATGAGGAAGAGGAATTCCGGGTAAATAATGCAATTACTGCAGAAGTACAGACACAGGGATGGATATATGCCAACTTCCCAGCTGGGTTGAGGAGGGACCCAGCGAGGTTGCAGATTTTCTGAGAGATCTCCTGAGTGTCCAGGTGCCCGGGTGCAGGCAAGCGTGCCTACCTGGCATGTGCCGGCTCCCCCTCCATATTCCCTGTGCTCTGCCAAGTCCATATTCTCATCAGATCTAGAAATCCCATCTTCCCAATGACTACATATGTGTGCCACCTAAGGCATTTAAACATTTTGATGTTCACCATATGCCCAGCCTAATTCACACAGTTGTTGGCAGAATAAAAAGTCACACAAGAGAAAATACCAAAAAGTTGCAAATACGATACTAATAATGCCTTACTGTTATTGCTGCTCTTTCGCTCTTCAGTCCAGCTGTCGGTTGCTCCCCAGAACACATGGAGATGCGTGTACTCTGAGCAGGAGAGCTCACTCTTGAGTAGAGACACACCAAGGTTTATGCTAGCATGTATGGGACAGAAGTAAATGAATTCTTCCACTTCTGTAATTCCTAGAAAGGACACTAGAAAATGTCCTGGTTGTCAGGGGTAATTTTTCAACAATTGAAAAAAAAGGAGGGAGAGAAAGATGAATAAAATTCCAAAAGGAAAGCATCCTTCGGTAGAAATCCAGTTTTCAACAGGTATTCAGAATTGAATTTTGTTCTTGTTGTTGATTTGGTCTAGTTTATTACAGTTAGTATGCATATAAAAACCATGTGAACTCCACAAAGTCGATGGTTTACCCTCCACAATAACCACAAATAATCTGCCATAATGTTGCATTTTGCCATTTATATGTTTCACAGAAACTCATACTCAAATAGAATTATAACACACTAGTTTAGGGAAAGGACTGTTTTTTCTTTTGCACTTTTTATTTTATATTGAGGTATATCAGATTAATAATGTCGTGATAGTTTCAGGTAAACAGCTAAGGGACTCAGCCTTACTATGTATGTATCCATTCTCCCCCAAGCCCCCTTCCCATCCAGGCTACCACATAACATTGAGCAGAGTTCCCTGTGCTATACAGTAGGTCCTTTTAGTAGAACTGAATTTTTAACATATGTTTGTTGAGTGCTACTTGAAAAACAACTTATATTTCCAAACACAATATGATCAAGTAAAAAACATAATAAATTCAGGTAAAATTCACTAGAGGTCTCTACCTACTTCACAAAGAGCAGATAAAAAAAAATCCAGATATTCTCATACTCCTACCATTATTCAAGTCATAACTGTAAAAGTCATGGTCTGCTTTTATGGTTCTGTGAGTCCTTTTGGCAACAGAAAGCAAATGTTTAAGTCTTTAATATCAGAATGTGAAGTAGCTGCTTTGCTGTGTCATCTCGTCATGACAAGTCTTTACATCAAAACAAAAAATACAACCAATCATTTGCTGAGTTTTTTTTTAACCAGGAAAAAAAAGAACAACCATTTTTAGTTTTAAACAGAAAGTGTAAAGAAACTATTTAATAGATAAAAAGAAGAGAAATACATAGAGCCAAAGGATGCTTCTATAGATCACACATTCAAGAAAGGCGTTTACTATCTCCACATTTTCATTTATCCTGCCCCCTCCAACCCCACCAAGGTATAACTTTATAACCTTCTATGAAGGCTAAAGACATGCTTTCTGTGGTGCAGAAAGCAGTTTATTATCAGCAATCTTTTTTCTTAGCCATTTTCTTTGCTTTTTGGGGGAGAACGACTACATAAAGGAGAAGAGTTTCAGAGTTTCTAAGCAGTTCTATGAACAGATTGGTCTCTGGTAGAACTAACCGTGCCTAAATTTGATCCATGCAGACACCATTGTCAGAGTAGCTCTCTTAATTCTCACTTCCTTCTCAAATGCTTCCAGCAGGTACCCTAAGCACACGTCTCTAACAGACTTGAGGCGTTTTCCCAGATTTCGCTTTGGCGACTTGCATTTTGCACCAAACATATCTCACACACACATGGCAGCAAATATAGTGCTGTGCTGTGTGAAGCATGCAGCTCTTTCCCTATTTCATCTCAAACTCCTCGCCTTTCTGGAAGTCAGTATTCATACTGATCATTTTAAGCACATAACATAGCTCTCCTCCAGAGCTGAATAAGCCTCTGGGGAAAATGCAGGACGAGTAAGTCTGGTTCTCTTTTATAGAGAGTGAAATATCTGAGCTTCTAGAACTGCAACTTAGATTTCAGGAAGTTTGTCTTCTTCCTAATCTTTTTAAGTTCCATGTCATTTGCCATGTGGGTCTTTCAGATGACAGTGCTCTGCTGAAATAGTTTTAAGTTTTTCTTTCCAAATACTTGGCTTTGAGGCTTTATTACCCTGCCTCCCGCTTTTATTCTGTTCTTTCTTTTCCTCCTGAATTTAATTATGAAATCTGATTTACCAAACAACAGATTCGTTATATTCCTTAATGAGTTTATACTTCGTTTATAAAGAGGTTTCAAATATGTTATGTAGAATACATGAGAGAGGAAATCTTGAGTCCATCCAAGTCATTTTCTAGGTCAGTGTTACTTGATGATATGTAGTCTGATAACATTGCCTCTTCTGTGTGTTGTTTTTTTAAATTGCCATGCACTGCTTGGTACAGTGTACTGGTATAATTCTCACAAAGTCCATCTACATATATTCTGGATTTCACTAGTCAAGATATCCAATATTATATATTCGTGTTTTAAAATGTAAAAACAGTAGATTTATGATCTCCTTTTTTATTGTGGTAAAAAACATAAATTTTACCATCATTATTGTTTATAAGTGTATACAGTTCAGTAATGTTTAGTACATTCACATGGTTATAAAACAGATTTCCAGAACATTTTCATCTTGGAAATCTAAACTCTTTACTATTATTGTTCAGTCACTAAGTCATGTCTGACTCTTTGCAACCCCATGGACTACAGAACGCCAGATCTACCTGTTCCTCGCTGTCTCCCGGATTTTGCCCAAGTTCATGCCCATTGAGTCAGTGATGCTATCCAGTCATCTCATCCTCTGCTGCCCCCTTCTCCCTTTGCTTTCAATCTTTCCCAGCATCAGGGTCTTTTCCAGTGACTCAGCTGAACTTCTGTTTCCATTAAACAGTTCCTCTTTTCCTCCCACTGGTAGCCCCTACTGGCCACCATTGTATTTTTCTATTTCTATGAATTTGATTACTTTAGATACTTCATCATAACAAGTGAAAATGTACGGTGTCTTTTGTGACTGTCTTATTTCACATAGCATATTATCCTCCAGATTCACCTGTGGTGTAGCATGTATCAAAATTTCCTTCAGTTTTTAAACTGAACAATATTCCATTGTGTATATGTACATTTTGTGTTTGTATTTCTCCATTGATGGACATTTGAGTGACTTCTGCTTCTTGTCCATTTTTAATAATACTGGTAGGAACCTGGATTCACACAGACTGATGGTCTGTTGCAAAGGACAGAACTATATGATAAGAATTTCAACATGTTGAGTTATCTGAATTAAGTCTAGGGGGTATTTTCTTAACCTCTGCAGTGCACACTAAAGAAATATTTCAGATTAAATACCTTGCTCTACAACTTGTAATGATGAGTAACAGAGGTAATTAGATTTAAAAATTTTAATTAAACCTGTCTTTTGCTTAGGTCTTACCTACATGACTCAAAGCTATTCACAAACTTAAATGGGAAATGTGTATGAGGGAGGCACATTTGAGGGGTTTTCAGACTGCCTTCTTCCCCAACAGAGGCCCAAATCTCATCCTCACTCTTTATAGTCACTCCACTGGAAGGCGGCATCTGGTCATTCTCTGTAGCTTCCTCAGGGTGACTGTTATTTGATCATGCACTCACTGGTGCTTTTCTGAATACAGAAGTACCAAGAGTCATTTTAGGAGCCTGGTTCTTTGATGTGGCTCCTGAATCATCCTAAGGACTTTTTTCTTTTTTAAAAAATGTTTCATTTTGTATTGGAATATCGCTGATTAACAGTGTTGTGATAGTTTCTGGTGAACAGCAGAGGGACTCAGTCATGCATATGTATGTATCCATCCTACCCCAGTGGCTTTCCTGGTAGCTCAGCTGGTAAAGAATCGGCCCGCAATGCAGGAGACCCCCGTTTGATTCCTGGGTTTGATTCCTGGAGGAGAAAAAGGCTACCCACTCCAATATTCTTGCCTGGAGAATCCCCGTGGACAGAGGAGCCTGGCGGGCTACGGTCCATGGGGTCGCAAAGAGGCAGACACAACTGAGTGACTAAGCACACACAGCCCAGATTTCCACTCCCAAATCCCCTCCCATCCAGGCTGCCACCTGACACTCAGCTGAGTTCCCTGTGCTATACAGTAGGTCCTTGTCGGTCACCCATTTTAAATAATGGGTGTGTGTGTACGTGTTCATCCCAGGCTCCCTAACTGTCCCTTCCCCACTGGCAGTCATAAGTTCATTCTTTGAGTCTTTGAGTCTCTTTCTGTTTTGTAAGTAAGTTCATTTGGATCATTTCTTTTTAGAGTCTACGTATAAGGGATGTCATACGATATTTCTCTTTCTCTGACTTACTTCACTCAGTATGACAATGTGTCAGTCCATACATGTTGCTGGAATGGCATTATTTCATTCTTTTCAATGGCTGAGTAATATCCCATTGAATATAGATACCACATATTCTTTATCCATCATGAATTTTGGAGATTTAAAACTCTTACCAGTGTTATCTGTGACCAGTGACTAAGCTTAGGGGGTTCACAATAAGGTGAGAGGTACACGAAAGCATTGGTTTAAACGTTATTCATAGAAGCACTCATACTTGCTTTGGATGTATTATGATACCTGTGCCTGCAGTGATTACATTGTGATGCTCTGACCCGCTCTCTTGTTGGTTTCACTTTCTGTACCGTGAGCTCATTGGAAACAGACTTTGCTTTATTCAACAAGGTCTGTCACAAGCACTGTTACTGCTGTTTACCTCAAGTGTAGTAATGCCTATAAGATACAAAATGTGAGACACATTTCAAAACAATTGAAATCATTAAAGTATAAGAGCCTGTAGAAGGTGATTATTTAATTATTTATTGGTAGCAATCCACTTATGAGAAGGTTCTGGCACACAGTCTAGTCAGAAAATAGTAACATTGCATTGCAAATGAATTTTCTTTTGTAAGAACAAGGAAGAAACATCTTGACACTGATTAAAAAAAAAGTGTGCAGTGTTAGTAGGAACAAATGTCCCTTGGGCCCTTCAGGTATTATTTTGACCTACATAAGTAACATATTTGCCTAACTATAACAAATTGTAGAGTTTTCAAGTGGTTTAGATGCTGTAGAAAAGTGATATTACTAGGAAGCATTTCTTTAGATGTCTCTTTGACTCATTTATAAATGTACGTATATATGTATAAGCATAAATCATACAAATTAGTAATTTATAATTTTATTGGTATGTGTGGTTAACAAAAAAAGTAAAAGTTATTTCCTTGACCCTGCCTTTGGTAATAATCCGGGACTATTAGAACCTCATTTATTTTCTCAGAGCAGTATCACCATGGAGCTACACTTTCTGACAAGAGAAACTCCTGTCTTTACTGGGAATGCTACAACTACTGTGTCATAAATCAGAAAGCTCTAATGGTTGGGGGAAGGGAAGCTGCTGTAAGGAAACATAATTAAACCACTCTTTGAAGGCAGTGTGTGAAGGTAACTAAATCCATTTATCCCTTCCATGAACTCCACTCTTCCTTGTGTTTGCAAAGGCTGTATCAGGAAACCAATTACAGACGTAGCTTCTGCACTTGGCTTGCTATCACTGAGGGAACAGCTAATGTCCTGTAAACACTACTCTGTTATCTTATTAATTGAAGAAACACAACTCAAAAGGGAAGTGTGTTTACTTTCAAGGTAATTAAAAGAAATATTGAAAAGGCTGGGGACTCGATACCGACCTGCCTGCCTTTCAGAAAAAGTGACTTGACCTCAAACTTGCATTTAATGCTCATCTCTATAAATTCTCACCAGGAAGTTCTTAAGGGATCAAGTTAAATATGTCAGGAAAAGGTTTGTTCTGTAAAGATGTATAATTTAAGGAAGCATTGTCTCAAACAAAAAAGAAATATTTATGTCCTTAGACAGAGGGACTTCAAACCAGTTAGCCAAGAAACAGGCAAGCAGTCTAATAAGTCTTTCGAAGGTAAAAATGGAGACTCATGAATAATTCAGGTACAAATAGTATAAGAGGAAACAAATACTCCTTACCTACAGTTGTCTGGGGAATACTTTGTGACCAGGTGCAGTTTCAAGAGCTTTTTTGAGTGATGAGAGTATTTGAATTGATGGTTTCAATGCAATACTTCATTTATGCTCAAGATACATATAGATACACTAAAATTTTAGACTGTATGTAGAGATATTCTTAAAAGACAAAAGTTCAAAAACACTAAACCAAATTTTCTTCAAGAATAAATTATGCCACAAAGCACTGAAGCAGAAATTTACTTAATGATCTGAAATAGTGAATGTGCTTTCCACAGAAATTACACTGTGAGTGCAAAGAAAATGGGACCACTTCTGTGAAGAATGAATGAAGCCCGGAGTTAGTAGAAAGAAGGAAATAATAAAAATCAGAGCAGAAATAAATGAAACTAAAAGGACAATAGAAAAGATCAATGAAACTGAGAGCTGGTTCTTTGAAAAAGCAAAATTGACAAACCTTTAGCTAGAATTGTTAAAAAGAAGAAAGAGAGTACTCAAAAAAAACCAGAAAAGAAAGAATTACAACTGTATCAAAGAAATACAAAGGACCATAAGAGATCACAGTAAACCATTATACACCAAGACAACATTGTACATTGGACAACCTAGAAGAAATTAGTAAGTTCTTAGAAACATACAATCTTTGAAGACTGAATCAGAAAGAAATAGAAAATATGAATCAAGTAATTGCTAGTAAGGAGGTTGAATCAGTAATCAAAACCCCCCACAAACAAAAGTTCAGGACTTTACTTCAACATAAATTGCCAGCATCCAAAATAGAGAATATGATTACAGCTTAGCTAAAGCCTTTTCAATGTTCTCATTAGATTCCCAACTGTCTGCATGTAAGGGACTCTTAGGGTCAGTTTACTTTAAAGTCTCAGTCTCATTAAGGATGCTTTGAATGTGCACATCTATCTTAATTTTCTCAAATCATTTTTAATTAGTTATGTACGAAAGCAAACAACCAATGTATTTACCTGCTCTTACTGCTCACCATAGGTACCAGAATATCAAGAGAGCAATAAAATACTGAAAAATTGAAGGTGGAAAGTTTGGGGTGGACATATGCTCCATGCTTAACATTTAAATATAAATTTAATGTTTCCTTCAAATTTTTAAGAGATTTAAGTTGTTTTCTTCAGGCAATCTAAGCACCTGGTAGCTAGTGTGAATGTCCATATAAAATTGTGATAATAAAAATGGTCACATGTGAAAATTCCTCAGTTGTGTCCAACTCTTTGTGACCCCATGGACTATACAGTCCATGGAATTCTCCAGGTCAGAATCCTGGAGTGGGTATCCATTCCCTTCTCCAGGGGATCTTCCCAACCCAGGATCAAACCCAGGTCTCCCGCATTGCAGGCAGATTCTCTACCAGCTGAGCCCCCAGGGAAGCCCAAGAATACTGGAGTGGGTAGCCTAGCCCTTCTCCAGCAGATCTTCCTGACCCAGGAATCAACCCAGGATTTCCTGCATTGCAGGCAGATTCTTTACCAGCTGAGCTCCCAGGGAAACCCCTAAACATAGATTTAATGTTTCCTTCAAATTTTTAAGAAATTGAAGTTGTTGTTTTCAGGCAATCAAAGCACATGATAACTAGCACAAATGTCCACATAAAGTTATGATAATAAAAATGGTCACATAACATTCCTGTAAATTTGGTAAATGAGTCCTGTCAAGACTCAATCCTGGCAGTAGCTTCTTTGTGGGCATAACTCACCCTTGCTTGCAGGATCATGTTTGGAACATCATGACCTTACTGAGCAGTAATAAGAACCACTCTTCTGTGGCACAGTAGTGCCAGTAATCTCTGAGAGTTACATAAAAATCAAGAAGGGCAGGCGACAGTATGGTGTTCATTCATTGAGTCGTGTCTGACTCTTTACAACCCCAAGACTGTAGCCTACCAGGCTCCTCTGACCATGAAATTCTCCAGGCAAGAATACCGGAATGGGTTGCCATGCCCTTTTCCAGGCATCAATATGGAGATTTGCCTAATTTTCTCTGATTGAATCTTTCTTTCTTGGCTCCTTTTCCTTCTCTCAGGAAAATTTCATGGAGAGTATGTCTTGGATCCTTTCCAACTAAGGCAGGTTTTTAGACTCACTGAGTAGAAAATATTTCAACAAATCATGTACTGTATGCTTTTATTTGTATAATTATTATGTGCAATTGTTTGTACATAATAAAAAATAATGTAGAATGAAATCAAATACTTAAATGTGGAGGAAGAGAGGGATGCATCTTGGTCTCTGGAACAAAGCCTTATCTTTTGACTTATTCATGTACTATGAGTGCTCTGGCCAGTCCCAGGTTCCTTTTTTTAAAATATAGATCCTTCTTAGATTGGGATATATATTATCTCCTTTCATTCTTCACAGCATCTCTATGAAAAAGACCTTACTTCATTTCACAGTTTCAAAGAGGGAGACCCAAAGCACAATTGAGTGTTGAGATTTAAATTCTATCTTCTGACTCCCCAAACTGAATTTTTACCACTATACTTGCCTTAATGTTTTAAAGGAGATCATTAGAAAATGGGAATTTTAATAGAGAGGTTGATGTGATGGATTTGGAATTTTTATATTTCTCATCTCCCATAAAAGCCAAAACTATAGTTCAGTTCAATTCAATTAAAATTTATAGGGAATGTCCTTTGCCCAGGGCAGTGCACTCAGTACTGAAAGCTACAGATACATGAGAAGATTCAGTCCCTGTCCTCAAATAACTTATATCCAGCATGAAAAAAGAAAATATGATTAAATTCGAGCAATCTTGACAGTCTGATGCATAAGACAAGTACTGTATCTTGTCCTGTATATATATTGTTAGAAGAACATGAAATGTTGTAGTGCTGGGAAAAAGGAAAAAATCATTTCCCAATAAGATGGGCCAGCTGCAAAGGAACCTGGTAGACACAGGATGACTCAGAGAGGAGAAGTACGAAAGGGCAGGGAGTAGAGAGTCACAGACAGATTTTTCTTTGCTTCCACAACACTGCTTAAAAGAAACAGAAGTCTTTTTTTTGGTCTGCCTGTTTCTGGTGTAGGTCAGCTTTGTGTGGGAAAGCCTTCTCCACCCCAAGACCGTGTTCACACTTGTTGTTGCTCAGTCACGTCTGACTCTTTGCAACCCCATGGACTGCGGCGCGCCTGGCTTCCCTGTCCTTCACCATCTCCCAGAGCCTGCTCAGACTCATGTTTGAGTTAAAAAAGAACCCATTGAGTCAGTGGCATCACTGTTAACAGTGGTCGCAAGCAAAGGAAAGGTCTGGGAGGGTGTGAGAGTGCTGACTCAAGCCCAGAAGATCTTCCAGTCAGAACTGAGGAGCCAGGAGCCCCTGACACTTAAGATGCGTAATAACCCTCTCCCTGACCCAGCCTCTGTGTGCTTCTGAAATCTCCCTGGCCCTTCTTCCCTCTCCCACCCCCTCCAGCAAAGCTCGTAACTCCATAATTCATGGAGGCTGGAGTTCATGGAAAACAAAGGTGAATATTGTTTTGGGCTACGTGACCCTGATGACTTGTTTTGAAAGGATTCCCTGAGGCAGGAGGAGAAATAAGACAGGACAAGAAAATAACCCAAGGGAAAAAGTGAGAGAACTAAGTTTGGAAAGTCATATATACCCGCAGGGGAAAAGAGTGCAGAACGAACTGGTTTGAGAAAAAGAAAAGAAAAGAAAAAGGTGGAAACACAAGAAACAGTAGGAAGTTTCCACGTGTGAGTAAGACAGACTATTTCCTAGTTTGTGTTACTCTTCGACATACACAGAAAATGACCTTCAGTTTTCAAATCTGTCCTTGGGATTGCTCCTTTCTAATAGTTTCTTAGATACAGATTTTCTCATTTGAAAATTAGTTTATCTTGGTAACGTTTACCACTTGCTGGCTTTCCTGCCTTTTCTTCATTGTGCTTTGAGAAATTGAGATGTTATATTACCTCATGAAGTCGCATATGCAGCATCTCACTGGGTTCTTGAAATGTTTGCTTGTAGAACTTGGAGATAGTCCCACTGCAAGCAGGGAGCATAGAAGGCTGTAAATTTATTGGGGCTGCTGTAACTGAATACCACAGACTGGGGGGCTTACCAACAACAGCAGCTTGTTTCTCACAGTCCTGAAGGCTGGACCTCTGAGATCAGGGTGTCCACAGGGCTGAGGGAGAGCCTCCAGCAGGTTGCAGACTTCTTTCTCATTGTGTCCTCATGTGACGGGAGGGAAGAGCCAGCGCTGCCAGGTCTCTTCAACAAGGGCTCCAGTCACCTCCCAAACACCCCACCTCCTAACGCCATCAACCTTGGGCACCAGGTTTTCAGCAGAGGAATTTGGGGGGTGGGGACAGAAGCACTGAGACCTCAGCGTAGGAGAACTCCCAAAAGGTGATTCCCCTCCAGGACGACTCTCCACACTTTCAGACACCTCATGTGTGTGTGTGTGTCTGTGTCTGTGTGTGTCTGTGTGTGTGTGTTAGTCGCTCGGTTGTGTCCAACTCTTTGCAACCCTGTGGACTGTAGCCCGCCAGATTCCTCTATTCATAGAGTTCTCCAGGCAAGAATACTGGAATGGGTTGCCATTTCCTTCTCCAAGGGATCTTCCTGACCCAGGGATCAAACCCAGGTTGCCTGCATTGCAGGCAGATTCTTCACTGTCTGAGCCACCAGGGAAGCCCTAAAACAACTTATGTCATTCCTAAAAGATTAAAGTAAGGAATACAATTAAAATAAGAGAAAGGCAGAAAATTTGTGATGGAGAATTAAAATAAGAAGTGAACTATTTGAGGAAATCAAGGGATTATAAGTAAATTCTTTTGATTTGATATAGAATTTATTATTAATTATACTTGCTAAGTAAGGATCCATTTTGAGATCCCACTAAGTGCAAACATTTTTCACTGTTTGGTGATTTTATTAAGTTTTCTCAAAATCTACATAAGTTGAACAATATTATTCTCATATGACAGTTGAACTTAGCAATTAAAATAGTCAGCCAGTGTCTAATTCCTAGGTTTCTGCATTTTTATACTCCCAAGGTGGTTAACTCAAAGGTCTACTAGACTCAGGACCTGTGAGGGGTAGTTCAGAATCCTCAGATTAAGAGGGAGTAGAGCTTAACAGTATTTTACCTATATAATAGAGTACAACAACATTTATTTTTTAGGCATTAGTTATGCCTTCCCAAAAGACAGAAAAGAGTGAATTAGCCCTGAAGGTCACCAGTTTGTGACTGCATCGTAGCATGCTATTTTATTAATGTACATGCTCAAAGAGACATGTTCTCGAAGCAGCTTTCACTTGGGTTTAAACTTTTTTTTCTTTTTCCTAATAGAAGTCTAAGCTTATCTCTTCTCTATAATGAAAAGTAAATGCTTTTATGCTTAGCAGAAAAGTAGCTTTGCAAATAAGCAAATATACCCGTGGTTTTCAGATTATTTTCCCCACTAATATCCTTGCTAATATGTCATAAGAAACAGTGGCTGCATTTGAGTTTGGCAGGATGCCACAAATAAATACAACTGCCTGGAGTTTAAACTTCAAATGCCTGGAGTTTAAAGTTTCCACACAGCGTTTCCACTATAACCACCAAGCGGAACTATAAGGCTTGATAGATGGTACCAGATGCCCGTGTTGGAAACGTTATATGCGTGCTGACATTATCATTGCCCTGGGATGCTCTGTGGCTCTCGAATATAGAATAAAGAACTACCACTGTGTTAGAAACACACAAGTGTGAGTTCAAAGTCAGGGGGGTAGTCAATGTGGATGAGAAGGCAAATGTGTGATAAGAAAACCACACAGATTCTTTGCACACTGAATCTGGTTTTGAAGAACAGCTCTTTCTATAAAACATGCCTCTTACAGGAAGATTAAGACTTTATTTTCACATTTGGCGAGATTGTTGAATTTCCATAAAATATCCAATTTGGTGAACGCTGGACTAGACAAAAATGTTCACTAGAATCAGATGTGCTCTTTTGTTCATTTTCTCTACCCACATTTGATTTGTTTCTGTGTCTAGAATCGAGTATAATTTGGTTGACTGGAGCAAGGTTATATGGAAATGAGACAAGAGAAGAACATTCCACACAATTTACTTTTTTAATTACACAAAGGAGAAGACAATAAGATTTCTCTGTCAACAATAGCCTCAGAGTGAAAAGAGAAAGCATACTGAGGAAACTGCTGTGTTCCTCATTATTATGATCACAAAACAACATTTTGTCTTTGACTTTTTTGGGAGGTTTTTTTTTTTTTAAATAATAAAGGATCTTATTAGAATTTAATATCCAAATATATGTAAGGAACCCGTACAGCTCAATAGCAAAAAAGGCAATCTGAATGAAAAAAGATCAAAGAGGACGTGAATAGGCATTTGTCCAAAGAAGACACAGAAGTGGCCAACAAGTACATAAAAAAGGTACTAAACGTCACTAATTACCGGAGAACTACAAGTCGAAACCACGAGATATCACTTCACACCTGTCAGGATGGCTATTACCAAAAAGACCAAAGACAAGAAGTATTAGCAAAGATAGACAAAAGAGAACCCTGATGCACTGATGGTAGGAATATAAATTGGTGCGGCCACTATGGAAAAAGTATAGATTCCTCAAGAAATTAAAAACAGAACTACCACATGATCCAGCAGTTCCACTCCTGGGTATATATCCAAAGAAAATGAAGTCACTGTTTCAAAGAGGTATCCACACCACCTCCATGTTCACTGAGCATTATTCACAATAATCAAGACATGGAAAGAACTTTAGAGTCCATCAATGGATGAATGGGTTTAAAAAATGAAGTATGTATGTATGGATACAATAGAGTGTTATTCAGTCATAGAAAAGAAGGAAATCCTGTCATTTGTGGCAACACGGATGACCTTGAGGGAATTATACTAAGTGAAATAAATTACAGAAAGACAAATACTGTATGCTGTCAGTTACATGTAGAATCTAAAGACATCAGACTCGTGGAAACAGAGTAGAATGGTAGTTGCCGGGGCTGAGTGGTGGGGGAAATAGATGTAGGTTAAATTTCCAGTTTTAAGATGGGTAACTTTCAAGGATCTAAAGTACGGCATGCTGACTGTAGTTAACAATACTGCATTTTACATTGAAAAGTTGCCATGAGAGTAGAGTTTTAATGTTCTCGCTATAATAACAACGACGACAGAGTAGTAATTATGTGAGGCAAAGATGGAGGAGCCTGGTGGGCTACAATCCATGGGGTCGAGAAGATCCGGACATGTCTGAGCGACTGAACATGCGTGTGCAAGGTTAACTAACTTCTTGTGGTAAACATTTCATAATACATAGCTGTATCAAATCTTCACATGTATACCTTAAACTTATACAATGTTTTATGTCAATTGCATCTGAATGAACAAACAAAAAGCCAAACAATTTTCACAAGCATCTCAAACATAACATTTCCCATCAAGCTTTCATTATTTTTCTCATGGAATACCACAGTAACCTTCTAAGTAGTCTTACCACTACTATTCTCTCCTCACCTCCAATATACCCTCTATGTTGCTTCTAGAGTGTTCTTCGTAAAACAGAAAGCCAGGCATGTCACTCCACTGTCCAAATGGAGGCAGATGCTGAATCCAACTTGACTCCTTAACATGGCATAAGTGTCTTGATAATCAGACACCCTCACACCCTCCTAATTCCTACTGTATGTTCCCCTTGTCTCATGGCCCCTTTCCTCTCTGGTTGGATTATATTATTCCAAATACCATGTCATACTTTATTTACTTTCTTTTCTTTAACATGTACTGCCTCTTTTTCTTCCCCCCAAGATATTCTATCTCCTGATTTGCCACTTTACTTCAACCTGGAGAACCAGGGAATACCTACTCATCCTTCAAGATGCAGTTCAGTTAACACCCCCTTTCTAAGGCCCGTCCTGTTGTGCCAAGTCACTTCAGTCACATCCAGCTCGTTGCAATCCTGTGGAATGTAGCCTGCCAGGCTCCTGTGTCCATGGGATTCTGCAGACAAGAATACTGGAGTGGGTTGTCATTTCCTTCTCCAGGAAATCTTCCTGACCCAGGGATCAAACCCACGTCTCTTATGTCTCCTGCGTTGGCAGGTGGGTTCTTTACCACTAGCACCACATGGGAAGCCAAAAGCCCTCCCTAACCACTCATTATTACTTCCTCTTGGGTTCCTCCAGAGAACTTTCACCAAAGCAATGATCCCATAAGATGCTTTTCTGTTTCTCCCTATTAAGGTGAGGAGACTGTAACTTAAGTTTTATCTGGTAATTGGCTGTCTAGTACCAGCTTGTTAGAGATGATTATTAGACATTCAGGAACTTTGCAAGATGTTTGTCAAGTTGTGGGTAACTTAAAATCAATCATGGTAGGAGAATTTACACCCCAAAATTGCCAAACACTATACATAAGGATACATTTTTTCCTCAAAGAGGCAGTTTGTGAGCATAGCTGGGTTTGTCCCCGTAGTCCAACAGAGTCAATACATAGTCAGTAGAATTGCTCAAATTATTAATGTGATTTCAATTAGCTAAAAATTATTTGGGCATACGTAAATAGAGATAATTACACAAACAGCAATGGAATTTAATATATTATCACAGTTTGAATTACAATCAAATTACAAGAAACAAGTGTGGTTTCAGTTTTTTAAATAATTAGAGATTTTATTCCAAGACAGCATGATCTGTAAGTACAGGTAGGGTGGCTCGCATACAGGAATGTTGGCTTATTAATCTTTGTGTAATTATACATCATGCAGAATCTGGCATGTGGTTGATCCTCATTAAATTCTTATTAAGCAAATTTCCACATGAAAAAACATGGAATATATTTCTGTATCTGAAGGGTGGGCTATTTTTATCGACTCATATAGAATCACTGCTGGAAACTGGTAGTGCCCATATGGTAAAATTTTGTTCAGAAACAGAAAAATTAAGCAAGTTAAAAGCAAAAGAAAAAATTTTCCAAAAAAAAAAATCTGAAAAATAATTGGTTTTTCCTCCAAAGATGTTGATTTTTAGGGATATTATATATTGAACATTTTGTTGATGTGCTTAATTTTTAGTAATTATAGAGACATTTATGTATAGTAGCTATATTATATACAACCATATTTATGTTTATTATCAATATATTAGCTACTTATTATTTATATAATTTTTAGAATAATCATATATATATATATATATAGAGAGAGAGAGAGAGAGAGTAACTGTATCTTATAAGTAACTGAAGCTACTTATAGTATAGTGGAAAAAGTTATTTATGTACATGGTTAACCAAAAAGTTTTCACATATATTTGTGTTTAGATTTTTATTCATTCCAAAAGTCATGTGTAGTTTACATCACTGGTTGTCAGTTTATGCAAAAGTATCACTAGAGGAGCTATATAAAACAGTGGCTGTCACTGCATAAATGATGAAACCCACGGAGCCATATGGGAACAAGCAGGTTTAAGACAACAGTTTAGATTACCTTTGTCCAGTACACTTATTTTACAGATGAGGAAGTAGTGTCAAGAGAAGTTGATTTTACTTGTTTGTCTTTATACACCTTGCTAAGGGCATAAAGTAAGTCACTCAGTCGTGTCCAACTCTTTGCGACCCCGTGGACTGTAACCTACCACGCTCCTCCATCCATGGGATTTTCCAGGCAAGAATATTGGAGTGGGTTGCCATTTCATGTGATAGTCTTTTAAATTGGCATATTTAATAGTATATAAACTTTGTGTGTGTGTGTTGGCTATAGGGAAGCTAAGAATGCTATTCAGAAATTATCAAAGATTAAAGAGTAAAAGAAGAAACATTTTAAATTTATGGGATCTAATTAGCAATCCAGTCAATAGCTGAGTGCCCACAGAGGAACTGTCACGACAAGCAAGTTACACATGCCAATCCACAGCTCATATTCTGGTGAATAAATTTGGAATCTACCAGATTTTTGTGTGTGTGTGTTTTTTTTTTTTTTTTGTTCTTCATACATTATGTTCTTTAATCATTACAGTTTTGTTAATTTTGTTAAAGTGATGCTGCTCAATCATGTACAACTCTTTGTGCCCCCATGGACTGTAGCCTGCCAGGCTCCTCCGTCCATGGGATTTTCCAGGCAAGAATACTGGAGTGGGTTGCCCTTTCCTTCTCCAGGGGATCTTCCCAACCCAGGGATCCAACCCAGGTCTCCCGCATTGCATGCAGACTCCTTACCATCTGAGCCAACAGGGACGTCTTTGTTACTTTTAAGTAACTTTGAATTTCCCACTGTAACATAGCAAGATTAGTTTTTATATTGTTTTCTTCTTTCTAATTTCATATTTTTATTGTTTTGCAATGTAGAGGGAGATCATTAATAAACAATTGTATCAAACTACTTTACCGTTGATAGTGAAGATTTGGAAAGTAGTTCTTAATATATAAATTGTCACACTTGATAATTCCTTTCTACTGACTGTCTCATTTCCATCATCTCTAATAGAAGAAATTTTGGAAATCCATTTCAGCTAAATTTATCTGATCATTGAGAACTCTTACCTGAGTGTGTTTTTCACATATCTTATTTTGGGTGAAATTCACCCCACCCCACAATTTACCCTTGATTATTCATAAAGGTCAAGATGTTTCTTACAATTTATATTAAATATTCCTCACAGTTTAAGTTTTAAATTTATGACCAAAGAACACAGATTCTCATCAAGTGATAGCATGGTTTATGCTAGTAGCTAGCCAGTTCCAAGCATTCAGAGTCCCATGTCTTATAACTTTGATTTCTGTGGAATTAATTTCATAATTCAGCAGGTAAACTTGCTAGACAAGAAAAATATCTTTACGTTCTTATTGAGGGCAGTGACCATAGCATCTTTATCTACTCCGCATGTAACATAATGCTAAGGACAAATAATTTGTCAGTAAATATGTATCGAATTGAACTAGATTAAAAAAAAAAGTGATTGAAAATAAAAAAACCTCAGCTCCCTTACAGGATTCATAGTTTTTCAAAATGCCTTTCAGTTTGCACCTTGTATAATTATATTTAAATAAATATTTCTATAATATCATTTATGTTAAAAATATGGATCTTCTTATTACCTTATTAAGTTATTTAAAATTAAAAATAAATGATCTAGGAAAATAAAGTTTTTCTTCTTTCAATGCAGAGACAATTTCAGAATCTTCTTCCAAATACTCATTGTTTATTGACCACTGAAAATATTTTTGTACTAGAAAAAAATGGTCCAGGATGTAAAATGCCTCAGAAAGATAAATTAGGCACAAGTATGCCTTTATTACAAGTCCCAACCTGTAAGAAAGCACCTGTGTATTGTTGTACAATTTCGAGAAACAGAGAGGCTTAAGGAGACTCTGAATTGAAATACTTCTTCAGTAGTTGCTCTTGTGAGATTCTTGTGATATAATGAAGAAAGGAATTAAGTAGCCAGGAGGTGGATACAATGAAAATCTTACATTTATTTTAATAGATTGTGAATTATTTCTATACTTTGGAGACAGCTAAATAAAAATGTAAAAGTTATAGAAAAAAACGGAAAATAAAGTCATATTTAAAAAATTATTTAATTCATTAGTTAAGTGAAACAAAATTTTATAAGATACATTGAACTATTAACATCTTTAATTCTTAAAAAGACTAGGATATTTTATATAATTTTGTTAAATTATCATCCCTTATTAATTATGTAGCTTAATTCTGCAATCAGCACATTTAGTGATAATGAACATTTTAAAACTTGACTCAAAATGTTCATAACAAAATGTTTTTAATACCCAATGATATAAATATGATATATATTTTTAATTATATTTATCTTCTAATTTTTCTCTATTGTATTAGATGCATTCCAATATTTGGTATTACTTTAGGACATATTTTCAAGTTTCAAATATTCAGATAAATGTTTATACAGATTTTCAAATACTAATGAATATTTAATTTCCAGATATTTACATGCATTATAACATCATGCAATTTACATTGTAATAAAGATGATAAGATGCAATTAAATTGAACACAAGATCAAGTACCTACCTCTATCCCAGACAGATCATAAAATTAAAAAATATATAAAGATGAGCATTTTAAATGTAGTCTAATTAGGCAAAAATTTTCTTATAGGAGTTTTACAAATACTTAAGCAACAATTTATTTCACTACCTAAATAGATATGCCTATATGCAAACTAATACTACTGTATTTGTTTGCAAAAAATATGATAAGAGATGTGAAATGAAGTGAAAGTCGCTCAGTCATGTCTGACCATTTGTGACCCCATGGACTATACAGTCCATGGAATTCTCTAGGCCAGAATACTGGGGAAAGGGTATTCTGGGGAAGGAAAAGAATAGCCTCCCCCCCCCACACACACACACAAAAGAATACAAGAATAGCCTTTCCCTTCTCCAGGGAATCTTCCAAATCCAGGGATCGAATCCAGGCCTCCGGCTTTGCAAGTGGATTCTTTACCAGTTGAGCCACAAGGGAAGTTTGTGATAGAGATGGATAGATGCTAAATAGATGATAATTTTGTTAGTCAGCCTTACTGTTTTAAATCAGAGGTAGAAATCTAGACATTTATTCTACTTACTGCAAATTATTTTTATTTTGTTTTTATTTTTATTTATGTAGGAGTACACAAGATATGTGAGATCAATCTGATAGTATCTATTCTATCATTATTCCACTAGTTGAATTTTTATGCTTAGTTTTTAGCTGAATACATGATACATATTAGGCACTCAAAGCTGATGAATCAGTTGCTGAGTGTATGACTTGTTAGGTAGCTTCATATAGATTGTTATATATTGTCAGCCTCCTTAAATACTTCTTGAAAATTAGAGGTAATGTCTGTGTTATACATTTTGAGTTTTAGGCTAAGGAAGTTGTTTGAAATGGTTGTATGACTGAAAGTAGACCATTATTATAAGTAATTTTACACCTGAAGTGAGTTTTAATAGAATAGTAATCTAGCTTGATTAGGTAAATAGCCAGGTTATAAAGATCTCAGAGCATGGGGGAATTACTGACACTCTACATACTTTTAAAATTCTGCCCAAATAAAAAATAAAAAAAATTTAAAAAAATAATAAAATAAAATTCTGTCCAAGGATTAAAGAGTACTTTAATGAAAAGTGAAAGAGCAGGTTAATCTCTTTAGTATTTATGATAACATATAAGAAAATCACATTTTCAGAAGCTAAAATGAAGTAAAATAGAATGGATAATTTTAATTAAAATGTACATCATATTCTCCAGTGGATGTTTTCATTTTATTTTATCTTGAATTTACTTATTACAGATTACTAAATTTGTTTATGTTATATTTATAAACTCTTTCAGTTTTCTGTCTATAAATTTTTTTCTCTCTGTAATTTGTGTCGTCTTTTCACAGAAACTCTCAAGTCCTTCTGCTCTATCCCTGTTTAACCTGAGGATGGAATGAAAACGTTTACCATACCCTCAAAGGTTTTGAGTGATTTTGCCATAGGACAGATTAGGGAGTGGTAATCTCTCCAGACTTCACAGTATGAAGATCTTCATTCTGTTCATAAAGTACTGGGCTCCTTGGAGGGCAGATCTGATAGCAGATATTAGAGTTGGTGGAATGATGAGTCAGAGTCCTTATTTTAAGGGTTAGAAGTCTTAGTTTCCAGTTGCACCCAGGAATAAAACAGAAGTCCTCCCAGAAACTTAAGTTGTCACTAGACTTTGCGAATACCAGGCAGTCATACCTGCCAGATGGTTTCTGCTCTGTGGTTTTGCTAACGCATCGCTTGTCCACCGCTCAGCTCTGATTCGCCTGACTCACAGACATCTTCACGTCATCCCTCTCTGACAGGATAAAAGGCAGGGGCACCTTTCCCAGGGAGCTAGAAGAACCAAGTGTGGTTCTTAATGCCCTTCATCTCAGCCTTCAGGCTGTTTGTCTCTGCTTCTAGCAGACTGAACAGACACACAGACACTCTAGGCACAGGAATAACGAAAAGAGTTTTTTCACAAGGACAAAAATAAAGTCATGTATCTCCCTGCGAGGGACAGCACACAGCAAAACATTTCATTTGCATAAAATTATTGAGATCTTGTAATGTTATTTTACCCAACTCATCTGGAAATCTGTCAGGCTAGCCGCCAGCCTGTCAACTCTGTTCTTCTCTGCTTCCTTTGGTGGTACTGATTCTTTCTGAAGCTTGAGCCTTTATTGTACTGGTGGTGGAGATAGAGGGAGGTAATTGATGAAATACTAGTAATAGAAAGACACAGTTTGTGCATGTTACTAAACCAAACTCAGGATAGGTCATTTCATGAAGAATTTTTATGCCATTTCTAAGGATGAAAATAAGTGTTGCAGATGAAGCTTGAGTGTCAAAAAAGTTGGGATTTCCAGGATAATATCAATATTAAGGTTTATGGGACCAATAATATAAGAAAATGGTTCAGAAAACCCAGCATCATACCAGAATATTTGCAGCATATTGCTGCAGTGGATATAGTACCTAGTGCAACCACTTCAGTCAGAATTGCTATGGGATTTATAATACCTACAGCTTACAAAGAGCAACATTGGACAAAATCTACAGAGATTGTTTTATACTCACTGAGGCTCCATGGAAATACCTAGTGTGAATTGCTCCAAAAAAAGTAGTGTTTCAAAACTGATGAAGTAAACATCCTTTGCATTATGTAGAGTTCATGGAAATAAACTAAGGAAAATCACAGTGTACATTTAATTTACATTTTCTCTGTACACTCAATATTATCCCCGCACTGTGGAGTTTCAACGTCATGGAGCAGCAAACTCCAAAAACTTTGCAGAACCAACAGTGCACTTAGGAGCTTAAAGCATTCCGGAGTGACTGGACAGCTGATGTCCCATCAAATCCAGGGTGCTAAATGACACCTCTTAGGTAATAAATTCCTGCTTTTGATTTTAAGGTCCTACCGGGCAGGATAATTCACTTTGTACAGTTCCTAGGACAGCACTCTGCACATTTGCACATTTAATCAGTGCTACTTGATAATGAATAAAGGATTTTACACACAGGATCAAATTGGTCCTGAGAGAAAAATATCTCACTCTCGGAAAGAAGCGCTTTCTTCTGAGTTGCTGAGTAGCATCTCCCCAAGCTCATCGACATGAAACATCCTCAGGTAAAGAGCCACTTTCACTTTGCTTGAACTTCCCCAAGGTCAGACCCAGGAAGGACTAAGAATAGAACACAGATTATACGGTCCGCTTCACTTAAAAAACCTCAAAAACTAACAGTGGCTCCTGAAGGGTCACCATGCATTTTCCAAGAAAGTCAGTGTGCGCCCAGAACTGTCACAGATGGAGAAGCAGTCAAGGCCAAGGGGTCCTTAACCTGTCCCGAGAGACTGCTGACAAGATAATTCACCTCTAACATCGAAGACTTAATTCCTCTTACTACGTGAGAGAATACAGGGCACCTTACATATCCACTCATTAGATTCACATTGCCAGGTGGGGCAAGGGTCCTGACTAAGATGCTGGGGTCCAAGGGCAAGAAGTCCAGGTGTGATTCCTAAGGCCAGTTCTCACCTCCTCCTCCTCTTCCTTGGTCCCTGCCTAGACTGCCAGTTTCCAAATTTGACTCATTCTATGCACTACCCAGTATCCTTCCAATATCTTCCTTTTCTCTATAAATTAACCAGTTTCTGTTTGCTTACTTTTTTAAAATTCTAGCACCCTGCCTAGTAAACATGGGTGTTTGATGAATGTCTTCATTAACAAGCTGTGCAGATAAAGGGGACATCAGAACTATATTTATTGTAGAATATCACTTTTGTTTGAAATATGTTAGTATGTTCACAGGAAGATGAAAAAAAAAATCACTTTCATCAGCAGACATAATGAGAGTCCTCTTCAGCTCTAAACTCTGCCTCATGCCTGATTGCTTTGGGTTCCTTGTGTTCAGAGACCTGAAGTTAAGAAGAGGGGAAACCAGCCTGGCCAGGTGACTGCTGGACCACTGAGTGGGGGCGAATGTCACAGTGGAGGGGAGGGAGTGGGGAGCGGTTCACTTGGGGTCTCTCTCTGCCCTTCGGGGCTGAGAGTATATTACCCTCCTGCGTAAGCCACGATGGCAAGCAGAGGTGCCGTGGGGCTGTGGGGAATGGAGAACGTGCGGCGGCGGAGGAGTTGATGGGGAGCCGGTGTGGACGCAGGGGCACTAGCCTTCCTCTGCTGCATTTCCTTTAGGCACAGAGTCCGCCAGCAGCCTTAGTTACTGCTCCTCAGATGTATCCAGAGAAAGGGCTTGGGTGGTACCAGGGCTGGACTAGGGCTTCCCAGGTGGTGCTGAAGAACCAGGCTGCCAGTGCAGGAGACTTAAGAGAAGCAGTTTCCATCCCTGGGTTGGGAAGCTCCCCTGGAGGAGAACATAGCAACCCACTCCAGTCTTCTTGCCTGGGGAACCCCAAGGACAGGGGAGCCTGGCAGGCTACAATCCACGACTGCAGCGAGTGGATTGATTGAGATGGATAAGGAGAACCACTGCCTAGGTAGCCCTTGTTGCCCCAGATGCTATGCGTCCTGCCAGTCTGTATTTGTGACCTCTCTCAGGCTTCGCTTCATCTGCAGAGAGCTCCTCACCCAGGGTCACACCCCTCCCAGGGCGGCCAACGTCTTACAACCAATGATGATAATACAAATGTCTCGCCATTTTGCCCCCAAAACATGAGGGTTCTGAGAGGCCATTTTCTCTCCCACTGGCCCCAGTTTGCTTCCTTCCCACTGGCATTGATGTCAAAGACACAAACACCCTGCACCCTAAACTCTGTAACATCTGTTTCACAGGAAATATAACCTGCGACACAGGACTTAGAGCGCAAGAGACCTAGTGAGGTCCCACCCAAAGGGACCTCTCTTATTTTCTTGGGCTTCTCAGGTGGCGCTAGTGTTAAAAAAAAAAAAAATCTGCCTGCCAATGCAGGAGACTTATGAGATGCAGGTTCAATCCCTGATTGGGGAAGATTCCCTGGAGAAGGAAATGGCAACCTACTCCAGCATTCTTGCCTGGAGACTCCCATGGACAGAGGAGCCTGGTGGGCTACAGTCCATGGGGTCGCAAAGAGTCAGACACGACTGGGCGACTAACACACTTCATTTTCTAACACACTTCGTTTTCTTCTAAAGAAAACGTGAAAACTAAGCATCACTTATTGGTCATCTAAGGAATGGTGCTTGTGGAACCTGTGAATATATATACTTAGCTCACTTAGTGAAACCACTTGACAGGCTAATCTTACCCACGCGCTCTGCTCTGTCCGGTGACAGGAATTGCCTCCAACTCGTCATCTTATAAATAAGTCTGATGGTCATAAATGGGGCTAAGAAGGAAAATGCCCATCATCATTGAACCTGAAAACAAAACAGTATCACAAAACTCCTGGATAGCACGCCCTGTGAATAGTAAGGCTATTTAATTAGCCACTGATTGTTACTCTTGTATACCTTAGACCAGGCTTCTCCCTAACACGAAAGAGTGACTGCAGTATGGAGAAATTCCGGAACGCTGAGCCTGTTGTTCTGTGTGCGGATTTGAAACCCTGTCTGAGCTCCTCCTTTCAACCAAGCTGAGTCCTTCTTTGAAGCTTAGGGGTAATGGGAGAACTTTATCTCATGTAGAAGAGCATGAAATCTCCCAGGCTAGACAGGCCAGGTGGCACTGAGCGAGGGGCCGTGAGTTATTTGAGCTGAAGATGGCAGTGCTTTGGCAGCTTCCAGATCATGTACTGCCAGCATCTCTCTCCTGCACACCGCGGCCCAGATGTTAGAGGATTTCTCTGTGTTTGATCCCAAAACTAGATGCTCCTCTATAAATTTCGTGTGCAGCCCTTTAGATCCTTAAACGTGTGGGTTGATATTAATAGGAAAAAAGTAGTGAACTTGGAGTCAGATATTCTGGTTTTAAACCTTAGTTCTGCCACATAAAAGCTGATGAGTTCAGTATAGTTTCTCATTGGCCAAAAAAAAAAAAAAAAAAAATTAAGCTCGAGAATTTTTAAGGAAAAGTTAATAATAAGAATGTAGCTAAAAGCACCATTTGCACAGGACCAGACATCTCTTACAGCTCAGTGGTTACTAGCTTTTTTCAGTAAATTTGGATTCTCAGCCATAGAGCCCCTGATCCCCCCGCTCCTTGGCTTTTTCTCCCCTCCTTCCCCACAGCCCAGTTATTTATTTATTTTCCAATTTTAAGTCTAGTCAAGACTTAAAATATACAAATCAAGATTTATTTAAGATTATGAAAATGAAAGCAGTTCCAGAACCTAGATCATGTCTTTTCAGCTTTAATTATGCTACCATTTTATGATACAAACAATAAACATTTTAAAAGATGTGATTACATTGAATGCCTTGATTGTCTCCAAATTGTTTTAATAATTTACATAGCATAATAACAGGGATAATCTATTAATTTCCTTCACTGTTTTTCTGTCCTGGTAATTTCATAATTACATATAAATTATTGTCATTAAAGGTATTCTTGTTTTAAAATATTTGCTACCTCTCCCTGGGTAAGGATTAAAATTAAGCTTGGCCCTGTGGCTTATTTTGTCCAATGGAAAGTGAGTAGAAGTGATACAGGTCACTTCTTAGAGAGCAAGCCTTAAGGTCCTATGAGTGTTTTACTTTTTTTTTTTCCTCTCGTCCCTGGTGGCTCAGACGGTAAAGCGTCTGCCTACAATGCAGAAGATCTGGGTTTGATCACTGGGTCGGGAAGATCCCCTGGAGAAGGAAATGGCAACCCGCTCCAGTATTCTTGCCTGGAAAATCCCATAGACAGAGGAGCCCAGTAGGCTACAGTCCATCAAGTCGCAAAGAGTTGGACACAACTGAGTGATTCACTTTCTTTCACCTTCTTATTTAAGGTCTTTGATTCAAGGTGGACGTTGAATTCTAAAAGGATGTGGGAGAGGGGATTGGGATGGGGAGCACATGTAAATTCATGGCTGATTCATGTCAATGTATGGCAAAAACCACTACAATATTGTTAAGTAATTAGCCTCCAACTAGTAAAAATAAATGAAAAAATAAATAAATAAAAAATAAAAGGATGTGACTCATCCTCAGAAAATAGCACCACTGAACTAGGGCTTCAGCTATAACTCCAGCGGGCCATTCTAATGCTCCATCCTACCTGCAGCATTCTGTAATATGACTAGTAGGCCCCATGATGTCCTACTTCAAATCTCCTTTGCTGTAGAGTGAGCCCAGTTTATGCCGAATCCCATGCCAGCAGATCAAATACTTTGTAAACTCTTGAAGCAGGAAAGGCAAACCTAAATCTGGAGTATGTGTCTAGTTCTGTGATTGTTTGCTCTTCCAGGGAGGAAGGGTCCAGTGTATTCAACTTGCCCCCAAGTGGCCAGTTCATTTTCTTGAGAATTGGTGCCAGTGTTGGCCTCTGTTACCGGCAAGTTGGTCATCGGGTGGCAGAAACAGCCAATCATGTTTGTAAGTAGAAGCCAATACATGTCGTCTGTTCCACTATGACCACTCTAAGCTGGCAGTTCTTTCTGTTACTAAGTACATGGTCTAGATTAGTATTTCCAGGTGTGGAATACACAAACTCCAAAACCCAAAGAGGCTTACTAGGCATTGTGTTATCTAATGGTGGGAGGTATTATTCATGGGTTTTATTATTCCATTTAATGTGTTATTCATGGTAGGAGGTGCGATGCAGTAATTTATCTTTTATTAATACTTTGGCTGGTGTGTCTTGGCACGTTGCCCATGATCTCTGGTTGCTGATGATTTTAATTGATGAGGAAGTATTCTGACCATTCATGAGGTTTATATCCCACCTCATGGAGCCCATATATTTAAACAGAGCTTCCAACATGCTAGCCCCTTCTTGCATATCCGACTTTATTATTAGCGTAATACAGTGACTCAGTGTGATAGTCTGCAGACAGTTCTGAACATGGCAGATTATATAATGGCAGAACGATAGAGAGTTCACAAAGCCCCAGGGCAGAGCAGTAAATGTATACGCTTATATATTATAAGTGAATGTAAATTGCTTCTGATTTTCTTTTCCGATAAGGAGAGAGAAAAACTCTCTTGTCAGATCAAACAACACTTGTCATGTACCTCCAGGCCATGCTAAGTAGAGATCTGACATCAGGCATGGATCCTACAGCTGGGGCTGCTCCCTGTGGTCTGTGGTCATCCTCTGGACGAGCACGTTAAATGGAGAATGATCCTTTAGATCTTAAGGGAGGCACTGATATCGGCCATTTCCCCTACCACCTGGGGTGCAGTACTACTTTTATTCACTGTATTGGCAGTGTCAGGGATGACTTTTAAGGGCTTTCATCTGGCCTTCCCACCCTCAGACCTCTTATTCTCTAGACAAAGGACTCAGTGTGAACTGACCCAAATACCAAGCAAATCTATCCAGATTTCTACATGTGAGGGCCAGGAAAATGACCTGTGAGGGGTTAGCAGACTGTACAGATCCACTATGAGCCTCTTCTCAGAGAGGGCGTCGTGTGTTACCTGACCCCCCATCCACCCTGCCCTCATAGAGGAACTGGAGTGACACATCAATGCTCTAGTTGTCAACAGCAGCTCAGGCTTGTTCCTCTTTGGGTTCAATGCTCTCTTCTCTAGTGTGATGTGGCCTGAATAAATGGCCATCGGTCCTACTAAGGAAAGACTGGGAAATCATCACTGTCAATAGTTGCTGCCTTGTCACAGGGGCCTGACCCGTGGAATTCCAGTTCCCTTTCAATCGTGTGATGTGAAGCCTGAAAATTGACTCAGATCCAGAAATTAGACACAGGAAACTGTACCCGTCCCTGAAGATGGAAAAGAGCGGAAGACCCTCTCATGTCAGCATCCCAGTCAAGGGGGTATCAGAGCGTTCATTGAAGGTGGATTGCCATACCCATTCTAGCCTCTCTCCATCATTTCTTTTAACAACAAAGTTCTCTTTGGGAGAAACTCATGAGCCTGAAGCAACCACAATCAATACTACTTTTAGATAATTATAGGAGGCACCTGTCAGACAGTGAAAAGGAGCTCGAGACCGGACAGAGACTCAGTGATGGTTTTGGAACCTGTGATCTTACTTGCACAAGATCTTGTTTGATGTCATTATCAAAATTCCCCTACAGACGGTCACTAAAACAACACAAAAAGTGGTTACATTGGAGGTAGACAGTACACTCACACAGAAACAAATACAGAAAAGAAAGCTAAAGCAATTTAGTTTTCTAAGCATTGAAAAACAAGGGTTGTGACCTAACTATCACAAGCACCTTAAAGAAAAAATGATGATGTCGTATGGTGGAAGAGTGTGAGATGATTCCAGTAGTGAAACTAGTAATGATGGCCAGAGTCTGGTGGTAAAGATGCATGTGAAGAAACCAGCTACTGGCTTCCCCCGCATCTGTGCCAAGAGAGACTTAGCATATCATTCTCTCCTGACCATGCTTGCTCTTTGTGACCCCCTGGACTATAGCCTACCAGGCACCTCTCCAGGCAAGAACACTGGAGTGGGTTGCCATGCCCTCCTCCAGGGGATCTTCCTGACTCAGAGAGCAAACCCACATCTCCTGCGTCTCCTGCATTGCAAGTGGATTCTTTACCCCTGAGCCACCTGGGAAGCCCTTCCTGACCACAGGACAGTGCATGGGAAGGCTTCATGAACTTTCCACGAGTTGTCTTTGCATCCCCAATTTCAGAACCACTTGACAACTTCCCTGTAACTAATAGCATCTGCATAAATTCACCTTTTAACTCAACACAGCAGGGAAGAACAACAGGGAAAATTCAGTATAGGAGAAACACTCATAGAGGAAGCAGAGGGGAGAAGTGGAAGAGCAGAAAACCTGAATACAGAAACAAAGAAAAACTAGAAAAATAAAAATCCAGTAAGTGTATATAAAGGTAATGTTGCTCAGAGATGAATGCATCTTGTTATTATAGGCATTTTATTATATATTTTGGCCTCTGTGGACATGGTTAGGAAATCTCATTTGGTGGACAGTGGCCTATTTCCTAAAGTTTATCAGAATCCTATTATACTCTAATCTTCTCTTAAAGCATTTATCCTTGGCTTTGGATTGTCCACAAATCCAATTAGCACACTTTCAACTCAATTTAGCAAGTATTTAATAGTAAGACTGAATAGAATGAGATTGAAAAGGGCTTCTTCTAACATACAAGTTGTCATTAAGCTTCTACAAATAAAGGCAATTCATATTCTAAGGGTTTCCCTTTAAGATTGGGATGAAATCCAACTGTTACCATAACAGCAATAACAATAACCATCATGGGTTTACTACATATATTTTTATAAAACTAACTCACAACCATCATTTTAGTTATTCTTTTCAATAACCCTGGCGGGGCAGCTAAGCATCACCAAGTAAATTCTTGATACAACATTGTTTTAACTTTGGAAGATGTGAAAATAGTCATTAATCTTTGTAATACTGATAAAATCTAAAATGGCTTAGGCAGTTTGGAATAAGATCTAAACTTCTGTTCAGTATCTTAGTATTGCCTACTAGCCCTGTCCCATGATATGGAACCATATTTTTCTTGTCTCAAAATATTCATCCTTCTTTATTTGCCATGGAGCGGAGAACTCCCTACGCTTTTAAAAAATATGAAGGGAGATTAAAAAAAATTGTCGTTTAAATTTTCTGTCAACATCTATTCCTGCATGCAACAAAACTGCTGAATCACTGCATCCCGCCCAAGATGGCCTTGGCCACTGCTCTGAGTGGCTGTTATGTGTCTCATTATCCTACCACATGGTTTCTCCTCCCTTTCACTTGCCTGAGGAAACTCCGCTTCATAGACCTCTGCTGACCATGGATGGATAACATGATGGATAACGAAGCTATGAGGAAAATTTCATGAAACTCTCTAGAAGTTGGAGCCCTCAAACAGTTTTCTTTGGATAATGCAGAGCATCACTGTGATAACTCAGCCTCCTCTGAGGACTTAGCATTGCTGGGAGCAAAGCCTCATTAGGAATTGTTTTCGAAGCAGTTGGCCCAAAGATCCTCTAACCCCAATCAGGTGCTTTAAAGCTACCAGGATACAGGACAGATTTATACTTGCCCTGCCTGCAAAGAACACCTTCATGTCTATTTTTCTGTCTAAAGACATTGTTAGGATCTTCATACTCTAGCCACTGTTGACTGAGAAATGCATGGTAGATGCAGTGGTGTCTCTTGTTACTGACACACATGACGCTGCGGGTGCCTGGCTGAACCATGCCAGGTCTTAGCAAGCTCTTCCTCACCTTGCTGGTCCCTTGTCTCTTTAACAGAAGGCTCTCGACTGAGGAACTGAAAGTTTTCCCCCTTTCATATATTTCTGAGACATACCGGGATATGCCTGCAGCTTTCCTCAAAGCCCCCGGGGCAGGACACCACCACTAAAGGTTCCTCTTCTGCACGTTATCCCCACCTCTATCCTAGAGCACCTTCAAGCTATCTACTCTGAGTCTGTAGAAACAAGTTTATATTTTTAAAGCGTTCTTACAATTCTTGATAATTTTGATGAGACTGAGTTTTGATGAGAATATTACTTCTCAATCAACCCCTTTTCTTTCCAAATTTCCTGTCATCTTCTATGACTCCCTCAGTACTTTTATTCTCTGCTGCCACCAAGAGTGGGAGGACTGCCAGGCAGAGGTCATAAATGTCCTCATCTATGTGGGAAGATAGATTCATTTTTTACATGAACCAGATCAGACTTCAATATGAAAGAGAAGAGTTGACTCATCATACCAAGCATACTCTGCAAAAAATGGTTTGCTTATTTTAAGTCACTTTGGCTATGGACCAGAGTGCAAAGTACAAAATAAGTTTGTTATCATTGTTTGGACCTGGGTCCCTATATAGCAAAAAAAAAAAACCTAGACAGTGTATTAAAAAGCAGAGATATCACGTTGCTGACAGAGGTCCATATAGTCAAAGCTATGGTCTTACCAGCAGTCATGTCCAGATGTGAGAATTGGACTATAAAGAAGGCTGAGCACTGAAGAATTGATGCTTTCTCCAAGTAGTGTTGGAGAATGCTCTTGAGAGTTCCTTGGACAGCAAGGAGGTCAAATCAGTCAATCCTAAAGGAAATCAACAGTGAATACTCATTGGAAGGACTGATGCTGAAGCTGAAGCTCCAATACTTTGGCCACCTGATGTGAAGAGCTGACTCTTTGGAAAAGACCCTGATGCTGGGAAAGATTGAAGGTGGGAGGAGAAGAGGGGAACAGAAGACGAGACAGTTAGATAACATCACTGACTCAATGGACATGAACTTGAGCAAACTCCAGGAGATGGTGAAGGACAAGGAAACCTGGTGTGCTGCAGTCCATGGGGTTGCAAAAAGTAGGACATGACTGAACAACAAGTGTTAGCAGATGTTGCTCTTTTATTAGAGAGTGTGATCCTAGGGGGTGGAAAACAGTGGTGTGTGTGAGCGGCGGTTGAACTCGAAGAGAGAGAAGAGAAGTCCCTTCCTGTCAGTCCCCGATCACTGCTCAGCCTCCCACAGACCTGTTCCCCCCACAGTCCATCATTACCCAGTTGTAATTGTCCATGGAAGACATGTACATATATTCAAAAATATTAATCTAGTTCATTTTGTAAATTATGAAGTCTGTAAAGTCTGAAACAGACTTAATATTCAAGTAATGCAGTCATAATTTTGGAAATAATATGGCATTTTAAAAAATTCATCTAGAGCCATGAAATGATTAATAATGTTTCAGGCTTGATGAAATCAATAGACATGAATTAACACAAGATTTAAGGCCAAATAGATAACCTCTTCTCTCCTTCCTCCACCCTAACCACAACACCCAATGGACTAGGAAAACCTCTTAGAAAATAGACAGTATTCATGGTTGTAGGAAAAAATATTTGGGACAGGAAAGGACATATGCCATATTTCTAAGGATAATATAGGATCCCTTGTTTGCAGTGACCCTCCAAACTCTTAAAGAGGAAAAGGACATCTTCTGATGTCTTATATTCATCTACTAAAGAACTGACTTAATTCATGTGTTCAATACATTTCTGAATATAATACTTGAATTAGAATCAGGTGAATGGTTGTGATGAAATGCAACAGTAATCACAAGCTTTCCTCACAGTGTTTTTCTCAGCTTGAGTTCTGACTTGTTATTTTATTATTCACACATAACATGTAATGTAGTGATTCTATATATAAACTCAGCAGTTAACACATGACCTCTTTTGTCATGTTTGTTTTTCAAATAATGAAGCATCTGTGAGCCATACATCATCACTCTTTTTTCTGATTTGCAAAAATCACTTCTATCCTTTTTAAGCTGAGACACCCTCTGGCAAGATCAACTTTAATGAGATGACCTCTCTTGCATAATTCCCTACAAAGATGTACAGAGAGTTACTTTTACTACGTTTATAATTACAGACAAATTTTATAGAACCCTCAGCAATACTGCCTGGAAGAAAATTCACAGATTGATATGTGTGATGAGAAATTATTCCCACAATTTTGTGTTCTCTCACTCAATCTGCTCATGGTGATGGAAAGCATTTACAGGGAGAAGAGTATTCTAAAACAGTAGCAACTGAATGACTGGGTCATTTGCTAGAAACGCACTAAAATAGTATGATTTTTGCTTCCACCATGGAAGGTGATAGGTCAAGTAACTCAAATAATCTGACCCTGGGCTAGATCTCCTCCAGATCCCCCGCCTCCGAATTTGCTGTGTCTTCACACATGGCTCCATCCTCTGCCTGTCGTCTCCCCTCTATGGACCACTGTGCCACAAAAAGAGAGGAGTGAGTCCTGGGTGGGATAACATGGCTGTCTAGATGAGGACTGGCAACACACAGGGTAGTAAGGCAAAGCTCAAGGGCAACTACTTCGAAGTCATTGGGACTCACAATAAGGTCCTTGTGATGAAACAAAGGCTCCCGCCTTCTATAGTATGTGCTTATTGGTAGATAGCCTCAGGGAGTGACCCTTGACATTTATGATACATAAACAGCATCTCTTCAGTCAGTTCAGTCACTCAGTCGTGTCTGACTCTGCAACCCCGGGGACTGTAGGACTCCAGGCTTCCCTGTCCATCACCAACTCCTGGAGCTTGCTCAAATTCATGTCCATCCAGTCAATGATGCCATCCAACCATCTCATCCTCTGTCATCGCTTTCTCCTCCTGCCTTCAGTCTTTCCCAGCATCAAGGTCTTTTCCAGTGAGTCAGTTCTTCACATCAGGTGGCCAAAGCATTGGAGTTTCAGCTCCAATGAATATTCTCACTTCCAGTGAATATTCAGGACTGATTTCCTTTAGGATGGACTGGTTTGATCTCCTTACAGTCCAAAGGACTCTCAAGAGTCTTCTCCAACACCGCAGTTCAAAAGCATCAGTTCTTCAGTGCTCAGCTTTCTTTATAGTTCAACTTTAACATCCATACTTCGACTAGATGGACCTTTGTCAGTAAAGTAAAGTTTGACTAGACAGACCTTCGTTGGCAAAGTAATGTCTCTGCTTTTTAATATGCTGTTTATGTTTGTCATAGCTTTTCTTCCAGGGAGCAGGCGTCTTTAATTTCATGGCTGCAGTTGCCATCTGCAGTGATTCTGGAGCCAAGAAAAGAAAGCCTGTCACTCTTTCCCTTGTCTCCATCTCTGTGCTGTGCTTTGTCGCTCGGTTGTGTCCAACTCTTTTCAACCCCATGGACTGTAGCCCACCAGAGTCTTCTGTTCATGCCCTCCAGGAAAGCATACTAGAGTGGGTTACCATGCCTTCCTCCAGGGGATCTTCCCAATCCAGGGATCGAACCTGGGGCTCCTGCACTGCAGGTGGATTCTTTACCGTCTGAGCCTCCAGGGAAGCCACCAAGTTTCCATCTCTACATGAGAAAATTCCTGAGGGGGTCGCAAGGAGGGGTGGGGGGAATGTCGCACAAAATCAATGTGTGAACCATATCAAAGAGAACAAGTTATCAGGAATAAGCAGAATGCTTGATGAAGGTTGAGCAGAGTTGGCTGTTAAAAGGCAGCTATAATCTTGTCTCATCCTATTTCAATGAAATCCTTGCTCAGAGGAACACAGAAAAGAAAGTTGACTGGGATTTTGAATGTGGTAAAGACTTTATATTTGATAGCATTAGCATGTTATTATCCCCAAGTAACTCTCATATATCTACATAGTTGCGGGGCTGTTTCTGAAGACCATCAGAAGTAAAAAGTGAATATTCATTTTTGTGTGAATGTAGATCATCTGAGTTCCTCAGTTCCATTTGGCATGCTTTGTAAAAGAGTGACTTCTCCAAGTTCACTGAAATCTAAGATGGATTAGAGGGCTGATTCCTTTGAAGTTTTTATTTTAATTCTCTGCTAGTCATTCAAATTTCCCCCCAAAGGAGTTTAAGATATAACTAATTTTAGAATTTAAGAGTGATTAAATACCCAATTAAATTGAACAATGAAAGTATAATGTAACAGAAATTAACAGTGTGCGGAGGATAATATTTTGGAGGTTTTTGATGTTTGATGACTTTTGTTTGCTTCTTTCTTAACATGTGAAGCATTTCCCTGTATTACAAGTACAGAGTTACTTTTCAACTTCACAGTCCCCTTCTGAACATCCCACTCTGATGCCAACAATAGTTTCTATGGATTAAGCTCCCCTAATCAGAAGACCAGGTAGAATAAATACAGATATGTAGAGATAGAGACATAGAGATATAAATGTATATAGTCACATATATCACCAGAAGACTGGGTAAATTGAATACACACATGTATATGACATATACACCATATTATATAATTATCACCTGTGTTTTCACAGGTCACACAACTAAGATTAAAAATATCCCCATAAACAATTGTGACAGTTAAATAGTTACAAAATCATTTCCTCAGTGGTGCGTATACCTCAAGAGCCCATAACAAAACTCAGAAAGAAGCCAGTGTAGCCAAGTGTGTCTCCTTCAGGGATGGTGTGAACGGCAAACAGAATGGCTTGTCCTCACTTGTGCAGGGTATGGCTGATGTTCCTCACCACTCAGGAGTCCCGTCTTTTCCAGGCATCGGCCTTGTGGTTTCCTTGCCCACAGGCTGCAGTCTTACCTGATGCAAGCCCTGGACCACATCTGGTTGTACGGCATGGCGTTGCTCTCCCTGGATGGGTGCCCTGAATTTGGAAGGGCGCCCAGAGCTTTAGTGACCTTGCTTTTCCATACATTCTGTGGCCCTCTCACCTCTTAAGGGCTCAAACACAAGTCTGTGACATGAGTAGGGCAGGGAAAAAGGGAAGCAAGGAAACCACAGAAGTGAGACCACTCACCTTGACTCATTGACTTAGGACCTGACTTGTGTACTTAGAAACTCTTCTGCTACTGTGGGTTGTTTTTTTTTTTTTCTTCTGCTTCCTGTCCATGACTGAACACATCTGAATTTTCTGGGGAATTGAGCTCAGGCTCAAAACTTGAAATACTCTCCCCTGTTACCTATTTTAAATATATTTTTTCTAATATATGATGATGAGAAAGGGAAATATGTCTACATTAATGCAATTTTACCACAGAGACAATGTATTCTGCTCCAGGGTCACATAGCAACCTTAATGCAATATGCAAAGCCCAGGTGATTAAGAGAATTAATAACCACAATGCAAAATAATCCTTTATTTCTCTATATCCAGCCAAAAAAGTATTGTTGTTCAGTCACTGAGTCACGTCTGACTCTGTAACTCCATGGACTATAGCAGGCCAGACTTCCTTGTCCTTCACTGTCTCCCAGAATTTGCTCAAATTCATGTCCATTTAGTCAGTGATGCTATCTAACCATCTCATCCTCTGCCACCCCCTTCTCTTTTTGCCTTCGATCTTTCCCAGCATCAGGGTCTATTCCATTGAGTTGGCTCTTTGCATCAGGTGGCCAAAGTATTGGAGTTTTATTTTCAGCATTAGTCCTTCCATTGAGTATTCAGGTTTGATTTCCTTTAGGACTGACTGGTTTGATCTCCCTGTTGTCCAAGGGACTCTAAAGAGTCTTCTCCAGCACTGTAGTTTGAAAGCAACAGTTCTTCAGCGCTCAGCCTTCTTTATGGTCCAATTGTCATATCCGTACTAACTACTGGAAAAACCATAGATTTGACTATACAGACCTTTGTTGGCAAAATGATGTCTTTGCTTTTTAATACGCTGTTTAGGTTTTTCATGGGATTCCCTCATAAGCTTAGTCGGTAAAGAATCTGCCTGCAATGCAGGAGACCTGGGTTTGATTCCTGGGTCAGGAAGACCCCCTGGAGAAGGAAATGGCAACCCACTTCAGTATTCTTGCCTGGAGAGTCCCATGGACAGAGGAGCCTGGTGGGCTGCAGTCCGTGGAGTTGCAAGAGTCAGACACGACTTAACGACTAAACCACCACCACCACCAAAATCCAGGTTTGTCATAGCTGTTCTTCCAAGGAGCAAACGACTTTTAATTTTATGGTCACAGTCACCATCTTCCATGATTTTGGAACCCAAGAAAATAAAACTGCGACTATTTTCACTTTTTCCTCATCTATTTTCTGTGAAGTGATGGCACTGGATGCCGTGATCTTATATATATATATAAGTTTTAAGCCAGCCTTTTCACTCTCCTCTTTCGCCTTCATCTAGAGGCTCTTTAGTTCCTCTTCACTTTCTGCCATTAGAATGGTATCATCTGTGTACTAAAGTTTGTTATTTCTCCTGGCAGTCTTGATTCCAGCTGGTGATTGATCCAGCCCGGCATTTTGCATGGTGTACTCTGCATATAAGTTAAATAAACAGGGTAACAATAAACAACCTTATCGTACTCCTTTCCCAATTTTGAACCAGTCATTTGTTCCATGTAAGGTTCTGTTGCTTTTTGACCTGCATACAGATTTCTCAGGAGACGGGTAAGGTGATCTGGTATTCCCATCTTTTTAAGAATTTTCCACAGTTTGTTATGATCCACACAGTCAAAGGCTTTCGCCTAGCCAATGAAGCAGAGGTAGATTTTTTTCTGGAATTCCCTTGCTTTCTCAATGATCCAATGAATGTTGACAATTCAATCTCTAGTTTCTCTTTGTTGCTGTTCAGTCACTTAGTTGTGTCTCTTTGTGACCCCATGGACTGCAGCACGCCAGGCTTCCCTGTCCTTCACTACCTCCTGGAGTTTGCTCAAATTCATGTCCATCGAGTGGCTGATGCCATCCAACCATCTCATGCTCTGTCATCCCCTTCTCCTCCTGCCTTCAATCTTTCCCAACATCAGGGTCTCTTCCAGTGTCAGCTCTCACATCAGGTGGTCAAAGTATTGGAGCATCAGCTTCAGCACCAGTCCTTCCACTGAATATTCAGGGTTGATCTCCTTTAGGATGGATCTGGTTTGATCTCCTTGCTGTCCAGGGTACTCTCAAGAGTCTTATCCAAACCACAGTTTGAAGGGATCAGTTCTTTGGCGCTCAGCCTTTTTTATTGTCCATTAGCCCCACTGTAGAGCCACTGGGCAGGCGACACACAAACTGGAGAACAGTTATACCAAAGACGTTCTCACACTGCGGTGAAAGTTCTAGGACCCCCAGCAGACTTCCCAACCCGCAAAGAGGCAGCAAAGGGTCTGACTGTGAAGGTCAACTTCCTCGTGACAACCTCGTTTCTCTGCCTTTTCTAAATCTAGCTTGTACACCTTGAAGTTCTCGGTTCACATACTGCTGAAGCCTAACTTGAAGGATTTTGAGCATAACCTTACTAGCATGTGAAATGAGCACATTTGTCCAGTAGTTTAAAAATTCTTTGGCACTCCCCTTCTTTGGGATTGGAATAAAAACTGACCTTTTCTAGTCCTGTGGCCACTGTTGAGTTTTCCAAATTTGCTGGCATATTGAGTACAGCACTTTAACAGCATCGTCTTTTAGGATTTTAAATAGCTCAGCTAGAATTCTGTCACCCCCACTAGTTTTGTTCATAGAAATGCTTCCTAAGGTCCATTTGACTTCACAGTCCCGGGTCTGGCTGTGAGTGAGTGAGCATACCATCATGGTTATCCTGGTCATTAAGAGCTCTTTTGTATAGTTCTGTTTATTCTTGCCACCTCTACTTAATCTCTTCCTGCTCTGTTAGGTCCTTACCATTTCTATCACTTATCATGTCCATCCTTGCATGAAATATTCCTTTGGTGACTCTGATTTTCTTGAAGAGATCTCTAGTCTTTCTTATTCTGTCGTTCTCCTTTACTTCTCCGCATCATTCCCTGAAGAAGGCCTTCTCCTTGCTATTCTCTGTAACTCTGCATTCAGTTGGGTATACCTTTCACTTTCTCCCATGCTTTTCACTTCTCTTCTTTCCTCAGCTATTTGGAAAGCCTCCTTAGACAACCACTTAACCTTCTTGCATTTCTTTTTCTGTGGGATGGTTTTGTTCATTCCTCCTGTACAGTGTTACAAATCTCTGTCCATAGTTCTTCAGACAGTCTGTCTACTAGATCTAATCCCTTGAATCTATTCATCACCTCCACTGATAATCAGTGGACTTGATTTAGATCATATCTGAATACCCTCGTGGTTTTCCCACTTTCTTCCACATTCAGCCTGAATTTTGTGATAAGAAGCTGATGGGTCTAGGTCTAGTTCTGCTGACTGTATACAGCTTTTCCATCTGTGACTGCAACCAGGTCTAGTTTTGCTGACTGTATGGAGCTTTTCCATCTATGGCTGCAAAGAAGAATATAGTCAATCTAATTTTGGTATTGACCATTTGGTGATGTCCATGTGTAGAGTTGTCTCTTGTGTTGTTGGAAGAGAGTGTTTGCTATGACCAGTGCGTTCTCTGGGCAAAACTCTGTTAGCCTTTGTCCTGCTTCATTCTGTACTCCAAGGCCAAACTTGCCTGTTACTCCAGGTATCTCTTGACTTCCTACATTTGCATTCCAATACCCTGTGATGAAAAGGACATCTTCTTTTGGTGTTAGTTCTAGAAGGTCTTGCCGGTCCTCATAAAATCATTCAACTTCAGCTTATTTAAAATCAGTGGTTGGGGCACAGGAATGGGTTGCTGTGATGTTGAATGGTTTGCCTTGGATACAAACTGAGATCATTCTTTCTTTTTTGAGATTGCACCCAAGTACTGCATTTCAGACTCTTTTGTTGACTATGAGAGCTAATTCAATTCTTCTAAGGGATTCTTGCCCACAGTAGGAGATATAAGGTCATCTGAATTAAATTCGTCCCTTCCCGTCTATTTTAGTTCACTGATTGCTAAGATGTTGGTGTTCAGTCTTGCCATCTTCTACTTGACCATGTTCAAATTACCATGATTCATGGACCTAACACTCCAGGTTCCTATGCAGTATTGTTCTTTACTGCATCAGACTTTACTTTCATCGTCAGACACATCCACAACTGAGCATCATTTCCACTTTGACCCAGCCTCTTCATTCTTTCTGGAGCTATTAATAATTGCCCTTGGCTCTTACTCAGTAGCATATTAGACACCTTCTAACCTGGGTGGGGAGTGCTCATCTTCTGGTGTCATGTCTTTTTGCCTTTTCAACACATGGTCCACTGGAGGAGAGAATGGCAAATCATTCCAGTTTCCTTGCCATAAGAACCCTGTGAATAGTATTAACAGAATACTATCTTTTGGGGGTATAGCTCAGTGGTAGAGCATTTGACTGCAGAATACTATCTTTAACTAGCATATTTTAATTTGTCCATTTGTCAACTTGGTGTCACAGAGACCGAGTTCCTACAACAAAGAGTAGGTCTTGATGTGACTGTTGGAAATAGGGCTTTTACTAGACACAGATTGCTTCCTGAGTAGGGTACCACACAGAGGAATTTGGGTTACACAGAGAATTCCAAAGCATATGAGAGATGGTTCATGTAGGGAAGAAGATGGTATGTGGGAAGAAGGTGTCAGTAAGTTGATCATGCCAAGCCCATAGTACAAGAGGCATAGAGTTGAATACCTCAGAGGCCAGCATAAGATGTCCAGTAAAAACCCTATTTCCAACCATCTACATTTGTCTGACACTGAAAATGTCCTTGGACGTAGGATGTTTAGTGCTAAAACCATGACAGTTGCTCATCCTAACCCTAAACCAACTGGAAGCTGTGCTAAGTCACGTCAGTCATGTCTAACTCTTTGGACCCCATGGACACATGGGAGGAGCCTGCCAGGCTCCTCTGTCCATGGGATTCTCCAGGCAAGAATACTGGAGTGGGTTGCCATTCCCTTCTCCAAGGGGTCTTCCTGACCCAGGGATCGAACTTGTATCTCTTACATCTCCTGCCTTGGCAGGAGGGTTTTTCACCTGTAGCGCCACCTGGGAAGCCCCAACTGGAAGCCACCGGATCTTAGTTGGGATTGTAACAATTGATAAAAAGAAATTATAAGAAATTTATACAGTATATATATACAAAGCAAGGACTAGAAGTTTCTCGCTAATTATTTATTTTATTTCTACTTTCTTATTAGAACCATCCAAAAAGTCACTTAGCTCTTAGAACTCTTTGTACTGCTTGAAAGTAATTCATCACCTAAATTCACTTGATGCTTCAAAAAAAATTCTTTGGTTCATTAACTCACAAAATTAGTTGAAAGGGCTCCAAACACCCTTATAATGCAGGGAAATTTACTTTTTTCCTCTTACTCAAAGTATTGCCTTTTAGCTCAAATAAATAAAACTTTGTACATTATTGTGATTTATCAAAAATCTCGTATTACACTATTTTAATGGAATAAAATATAGTCTAAGATCACTCATTTACTTTTGCTTGCTTATCACTTCAAGCATTAAGAAATGTAGTTAACATGTATGTCCAGCCTTGAAGTTAAAAAATGTATTAAGGTATTTCATTTGACTTACATATCGAAAAAAGTTTTTTGTTTATTCAGGAAAAGCTTAATATCATACAAAGAAATCTCAATGTGTCTCTTACAAAGATTTAATCAGCTTACTTTTATTGTCCATGTATGGGCTTCAAATTGTTTCATATTTAATTAGAAAACTACCTTCTTCTAAATACAAAGTATCACCTTTTCACAAATTAATTAATTTTAGTGAAGTCATTTAGTGAGTTAAATACTCTTAAGCATTGATATTGTTGACTTAGTTTTAAGATGGCTGACAACTATAAGCGATGCCTGAAGTTTAAGGAATAGGGGAAGAGAGTTGTTATGTAAATAGCATAGTCACTATATAATAAGGAGTGAAGAGGAATGCTTCCCTGAAACCCTCAGCTGACAAGATTATATCTTAAAGTGAGAGGTCTGCTCAATTTTTACTCTCTCTGCCTATACATTCATTATTATGGAATGCTCCATCCATTCAGCTATGAAACATCAATTCCTAATAATTGTGATAATTGAGTTTTCACATAAACCAGTGTCTTCCTGGTGGCTCAGATGGTAAAGAATCTGCCTGCAATGCCGGAGACCTGGGTTCGATCCCAGGGTTGGGAAGATCCCCTGGAGGAGGGCATGGCAACTCACTCCAGTGTTCTTGCCTGGAGGACTCACATGGACAGAGGAGCCTGGCAGGCTTGTCCATGGGGGCACAGAGAGTTGGACACGATTGAGTGACTAAACACAACACAGTGTCTCCAAATAGAAAGGCAAACTGATGCACTGAATCTGAAACAAACCTCCTCAAGCCTTCCAAGTTTATTTCCCTGTTTTTGTTTGTGCTTGTTATGATTCAGGAGCCTTTTTTAAAAAATTTTTTTTTGGTTGTCATCATTTAATTTACTGAGTAACTTGGTCCAAAGAAAGGCCAAATTATTTGATCAAAAGCAAGGCCAGAATAGAAAGGAAGAAGCACAGTGACATCCTTGTTACTGTGTATATTCAAGTTGAATTTTTATTGATCACTAGGAGTCAAAACAAGTTCTTAAAAAATATAAGGGAAACATGTGGAAGAACTTTCTGGACCAGGAAGAGACAGAGACCACTCTCTGTCTACTACTAAATAATGTTAGGTCTTTGATTAATTATTGACCATACTCATCGTAAAACCACACCATAAGCTCGTGAAAAATGTATTTCCTAGTCCAGCTTTATCTACTCCAGGAGTAAGTTTTTTTTTTTGGTTAACAAACTTTTCTTCAAGAAAGAGAAAACAGAACTATATGTAATATATGTTGTCAAAACCTTCGTCCATCCACTACATGATCGTCTTGCTCAGTTTTGTGAATTTTATTCGTTTGTGAATAATATTTAACAATTTGTCTCATTTTGCCAACAAAGGCCCATATAGTACAAGGTATGGTTTTTCCAGTAGTCATATATGGATGTGAGAGTTGGACCATAAAGTAAGCTGAGCACTGAAAAATTGATACTTTTGAATTGTGATATTGGAGAAGACTCTTGAGAGTCCCTTGGACTGCACAGAGATCAAACTAATCAATCCTAAAGGAAATCAACCCTGAATATTCATTGGAAGGACTGATGCTGAAGCTGAAACTTCAGTACTTTGACCACCTTTGACCATACTTTGACCATACTTTGATCTGAAAAGCTGACTCACTGGAAGAGACCCTGATGCTGGGAAAGATGAAAGGCAAAAGGAAGAGGGGACGGCAGAGGATGAATGGTTAGATAGCATCACTGACTCAATGAACATGAATTTAAGCAAACTCTGAAATATAATGGAAAACAGAGGAGCCTAGCCGGATGCAGTCTGTGGAGTCACAAAGAATTGGACCCCACTTAGTGACTAAACAACAGAGTCTCATTTTGAGCAAGTTCTCAAAATGAGAATATTTTAGGAATGCAATCACAAGCAGGAAAATGAGGAAATTGATGACAGGGAGCATGTTTACTCATTCATGAACTTGTAAGTATTGCCTGAGCATTTACATCCGCCCAAGAACTGCCGAGTGGGGACACAGTGACAAGAGGACTTGTCCCTGACCTCTGATGGCAGCAGGTCGGTAAAGATGAAGGTGGGGGAGTCTGTCAGTGTGCAACAGCAGGCAACAGAGGTGAAAACCTCCTGTCTGGCTGTCCGCAGCCTGAAGGCCGCAGCTTTCTACCCCAAACAGCTAAGGCTGTCTATAAAATCACTGCTGGTGACACTGAAAAGTGAAGATGCCCAAAGCAGAGAGCTGAATGCAGCAGGCTCTTCCCAGGTAAGACAGGGAACGACATCACTTCCAGAGTAACCAGCAGCTGTGGTCCATGTTTGCCGTGCACAATGGAAAAGGGCTTCTTTATGGCACTGTTCAGAGGATGGATCAGCAGCGGCTGCTAGGAAGCAGTAGAGACACAGTTGAGGCACCTGCGCTTAACTTTTGAGTATTTCAGACAGGGAGGCTGGACAGGCCATGCAGGCATGATAAAGGCTTTGAAATAAGTACAGTGTGAGGTCATCTGTATGGATGGGAGGGGGCTTCCTTTTAATACCCTAGTAAAGTAACTCAAAATTCCACCTTCTATAGGCACAGTCTTTCTCTCACTCCTCGGTGGATCGTCTTCCTCTAGGACTTGAAAATAGGATTGCTTTTCACTCACCTGCCTGACACCTTCCTTTCCACCCTCTCCTGGGCCGTGACCATCCCTCCACTCAGCCTTTGCAGTCTACTCACTGTGCTGTGGATCACAGCCTGCACTCAAGGAGTCCTGCCTCCTGTCTGAATTCCCCAAAGTTCCAGCAACACAAAGCAAGTGTGTTCCTTCATGTGTTTTACGGAGAATATTTAGAAAAAAATAGCAGGTTACTGCTCCTAGAGATGTAGCCACCTTTCTCCGCTAAGGAACTCTGATGGCCCGTGTCCCTCCAGTGGTCCAGGAAGCCTGCCTTCTTGTGGAGTCCCTCTTCCTTTCCCCGGCCTACCATTCCAAAGTTCTCCTTCCTACCCGTGCACCTCCAGGCAGCACTGGCACACTGCAAAATTCCTATTACTTTTTTAGAGTTAATTTATGTCCTAGTAGAGTGGATAAAGTTCCTCTTACTTCATTTGGCAGAACAAGATACTGATGGGATCCAACTTACGCTGGTTTGATTTATGATTTTTCCACTTACGATGTTGTGAAAGCAATACCTTGAATTCTGAATTTTGATCTTTTCTCAGGCCAGCGAGTGATACCTGGTACAATCCTTTCCCATGATCCTGGGGAGCTGCAACTCCCAGGGACACAGTATCACGAGGATGAACAACCAATACCCTTAAAATCATTGTTTTCCACGTTCACTCCAGTGTACAATACATTACCGGAGACATTCAATACTTTACTGCAAAATAGGCTTTGTGTTAGATGATTATGCGCAACTATAGGCTAATGCAAGTGTTGTGAGTACGTCTAAAGTAGGCGAAGCTAAGCCATGATGTTCAGTAGGTTTGTTGTTGTGTTAGTCACTAAGTTGTGTCTGACTCTTTTGTGATCCCGTGGGCTGTAGCCCACCAGGCTCCTCTGTCCATGGGATTTCCCAGGCGAGAATACTGAAGTGGGTTGCCATTTCCTTCTCCAGGGAATCTTCCCACTTTGAGTAGGTTAAGTGTATTAAGTGCCTTTTCAATTTAAGGATTATTTTCAATTTATGATGGATTTCTGAGATGTAACCCTATCAGAAATCAAGGGAAATTGATAATTCTTACATAAAATATTTTCACTTAGGTCATCCCAGGAGCTGTTACACAAAGCACATGATCACACTGGGATGTTATTATGATCCATATTTAAGCCATTCAGATAGTAAAGCGTGTATCTGTGAAATCTCATTCTAAGAAATACTTCTCATAGGCCATATTTGGAAATCTAGTGCAGACCTTCTTAACCTTAGACCCCATATTTGATAGAATATAGAAGCAAAATGTTTGAATAGCATTTGGTTTTGCCAGGTTCTTTGTTTCAGAAGATCCTCAAAAACATACAACATCAGCTCTGGGAAGCACACAGAGATTTCTTGAGAATGCCGAAGATCTGGGAAGTTTATAAAATAGTCTAAGCTGTCCCCATTAGAGTTAAAGATGAAAAGAAATGAACAAGCTAGAGCACACACCTATACCCAGGAGATCATCTAGCTCAGTGAGGGGCCTCTCCTTTCCCCAGGATAGTCTACTCCCCAAGCAAGCAGACATTTAGGACTGTGTGCTGGGGAAAGGGAGGGATGCAAAGTGTATCTACCAGCTGCCCCTCATTTTTAAGCAGAAAAGTTCTTTCCTTTGTTCACAGGACTTTGTGATATTGTGATTTACAGTTAAAAGAAAAAAATGCATATTTATTCTTAGTTTCTGGCACAGAGCTCTTAAAACCTTTGAAAATTCCAAAGTGTTGACAGCAGCAAAGATCTCTTTTGTTATGGACATGAGGTGACTGGATACTCTAAGGATGGGACCTGGTTTCCAAGAGACCAGTCTTGCGACTGGAGGGTTGGAACTTTCAGTCTCATCCCCTGAATTCCCAGAGGGAGGAGAAGGGCTGAAGGTTGAGCTGATCAGCCATGACCAATAATTTAATCAATCCTGTCTGCAATGAAGCCTCCTTAAAAAGATCGCTGGAGTTTGGCGGGCTCTTGGGTGGGAGAGAGCATGGAGGCTTGGGGACGGTGATGCTCTTGCAGAGAGGACGGAAGCTCCGTGCCTTTTTCCACACTTGCTCTAGGTCTGATGCCTGTTATAGCTCCTGTCGCTCCCCTTCTTGGGTCATGGTCACGACCCTTCCTACTTTTCTCATGAGGTGCCCAGCGTCCCTCTAGGCTGTCCCCTGGAGTGCCTGGCTCCATGCAGCCATGCTGTGAGGGTTGATGAAGTCTCGTCCACTGCAGGGCACTCGGGGACCCCGCTGTGGGCAGGGACAGTGTGGGGTGGTATGGCTGCAACTGGTGCCCCCGTCCCACAGATGAAGGATGTCTTCTTCCTCTTCCTGCTGGCCATGTGGGTTGTGTCCTTCGGGGTGGCCAAGCAGGCCATCCTCATCCACAACGAGAGATGGTGTCACAATTGAGTTGAATTGTATGACACCCAGCTGGTGTCAGGGAACTGCTAGGTGTGGGGCAAAGACCCGCACGTAGGAATTGGGTGTGAGGTCTTGGGCTTTTTTCAGGCTCTCATTATAGAACCGTGTTCTCAAGAAGATTCTCATCTTCAGCTGAAAATAAGCTAAAAGATAAGGCTGATTTTTGTCTGGGAGGCAAAATAGAATAGTGATTAAAGGCTCTAGCTTCAGAGTTAGAATGTCCAGGTATAAATTTTGGACCTGACAAAATTCTATAACATTAAGGAACTAAAACCCTTCAAACTTTAGTCCTCTCCTCAGAAAATGGTCATGCTAATTGTATTTACCTCATGGAATGGCTATGAAGATAAAATGAGATGATGGAGGCAAAGAATTTGGCACAGTACAGGATGTAGAGTGAGTATAAATATATATTAGAAATTATGTATAAGGATCTTATCTACCACTCTTTAATTTTCTTCGGAAAATTTGAGTTCTTTATGTTCCACTTTGTTAAGAAAGAGACGATCTAGCAAGCTGAATTAATGACTGAGCAGAAAAACTCAAATTGATTTGAACTAAAAGTTTCCAACAGTTGGAATGTATTTTGTGTCGTCAGAATATAGACTTTATAAAGACAAATGGAGATGTTTTAGCCACAGGATTCTGAGTCAGCGCACATTTTTCCTCCCAAACACACAATTGTCCTCTAATATTTTTAAAAATTCCACAGCCAAAGTTGTCAGCTTGAAGAGATAAAGACCTCTCTCTTAGTCTTTCGTTTTTTTCCTTTTTTCCTAAAATGGTTTAAAAGTTAACTCTCATCATTATGAAAGTAGAATTATTAATGGACTCTTGAGGATACACATAAGGAAAAATAAGTCCATGTACATATTTCTCATCTGGCCTCAAAGAGCGATCATTTGGTCACAGCTTGGAGTCAGCCATCAGCTCCACCATGGAAAGAAATGACCTATTTCACTTCGGTATTTCTCACTGAAGATTAAAATATATGAAAGTTTAAAGGTGTTTAGATAGATCTAGGCAAAGAAATCTGAATAAATATAGAGCTGAACTCTATGAAACTTTATAAAATGATGATAAATGCATTTCAAAGGCATGCATTTTGTTTACAACTTAACAAATTAAAGTTCTATAAACATTGTATTATAGCCTTTGCTATCCCATTTCCAGGAAGCAAATACAGTTGCAAAAAAGTTATCTTAGATTTGTATTTCATGAATGCTTCCCTTTTTTTTTCTTTTTTTTCCCATCTGGGTTGAAAAGTAAGGGCAGACTTAAGTTTCTTTTGGCTGTATCTTTAAAACAACTCCTAGAGCAATGAGATTATAACGGTGGAAAATCCTCCATTGATCAGAGACTCCTGTTCTTCTCTCTTTTTCCTCAGCCTGGATTTCTCAGGACCCAGCCAGAGCAGAAAGCCACTTCCTTGGTAGGATGCCTGACTGCCTGCTAAATCGCTTCAGTTGTTTGTGTCTAACTCTTTGCAACCCGTCAGTCCTAAGTTTTAAAAAATCTAAAGCTTTTCTTAATTTGTTTATATTTTCAATCTTGTGAAAGGGTTAGTTGTTCAGTCGTGATCGACTCTCTGCGACTCCGTGGTCTGTAGCCCACCAGGCTCCTCTGTCCTTGGGATTCTCCAGGCAAGAATACTGGAGTGGGTTGCCATGCCCTCCTACAGGGCATCTTCCTGACCCAGGGACTGAACTCACCTGTCTTACGCCTCCTGCACTGCAGGTGGAGTCTGTACTGCTGAGCCAGCAGGGAGGCCCCTTGGTGGGGTGAGGGTTTACCTATCTGTAGGATGGGGCCTCCGCTAAGAGGGGAAGTTACCACTGCTGTCCTTGCCAGAAACCAGCAGGTTCTGGAGTCACCTTCTGCCTTCAAGCATCCTAACCCACTCGGCATCCAAGCCAGGAAATGGCACTGCTAACACTTTGTTTTTGAGCTTCACACTTACCTCTTTATGACTTAATTGTTTATGCTTCCAGAAGAGTTAAGGGAAATAAAGTGACACATCGAAAATAATTAAAAAATAGCATCGCATTACAAATTGATGCAATATATAACTAAATACCAGAATAAGCGCTGAATTAGGAAGTTGAGTGTGTAAGGACCAAGGTGTTTGAGAGAATGCTTGATCTTTGAATTGAGAGAGTTGCCTGGAGATTGGTGAAGGTGAACATAGGCGAACAGGAGCGTGCACACCGAGAACTCTAATACTGAGTGGTTTGATGTGTAGGACGGAGCCAGACTGGAGAGGGTGTGGATCGACAACCAGACAGAGGCGTTTGGGTTTGATAATGCAGAAAGTAGGAAACACTCAGAAAAGCCTGACAGAGAGCCGAGTGGCAGCATTAATTCTCAAAATCTGTTTTCTAATGTGTAAACACTGACGTGTTTGCACACTCACATATTACAGATATATCATGCAAGGAAAAGTGTGTGTGAGGGAGGAAATAAACAAACGCATTGTTGACGTTCTTAGAATCTCAGTCGGCATTAACATTAAAAGCATAAACCCTTCTTTTCAAAGTTTGCTTATAATCCTTCCATTTGCGTGTTCTGGCAACAGCAATGACAGCTCCATCTACACATGAAAACAGCAAAGGTAAACAGCACAGGAGCTACTGTACCCGAGAAGGCAGGTAAAATAGACACTGGCACGACTTGGCTTTGGGTTTAGATTCTGTTCTTAATTCTGAAATCCTAAAATGCACAAGCTAAAGAAATAGAAAGGGGCCTACCATCTAGTGGGATTCACTAGGCAGTGTTGGATAACTTCCTATCACGGAAGCTGTGGCAGATGCTGGCTTCCCAGAGGGGAGGCTGGACAGCACACTCATGGATGCTGAACCAGATTCAGGACTATTGCAAGCAGGGGATTATGAGGCACCAAGTTATTTGCAGGCCAGCAACAAAAGGCACTGTTATCACATCGTGAGGTCTGGCTCACCACTATGTTGATGAACGAGGACTCTGGCCCAAAATACAAAAACGGAAGTGATTTTCTAGAAATCTTGCTTTATATTCATATTACTGCATCTCTCAGGGTTTCTAAAATGCTCAATAAATTTTTTACATACAAATACATTTAAAAAGTTACAATTGGATGGCATGTTATAAAAACATCATGCATACTATGTATATATATTTTTTCATTAATTTCTTATTCAGTTGTTAAAACACAAATTTTTGTAGCTTACTTGCTTAATACGCCCGAGATTAAAATGCTTAGAATGTTTTATGTTTTCCCTGTATTAGAGAGGACAACCAGAATTCGTGTTCTCAAATCAGGGCAAAAATATCTTTGCGACAGTATGATTATTATGTGAGTTTGCTTTTTTAGTGTTCCTTTTAAAAGCTGCAGTTCACCTTTAAAAATTAGAGTCCACTGACATGCAGAATGATCATAAAATAGATGTTTCATTGTTAGGGTGGAAAGTTTCTATAATTGGGTTTTAATTAAGTTATTTTAAATGGATATTTCAAAACCTGAGTGGGCGTGTTAATAACGTGCTAATATATGCAGCTGGTAATGTCTTTTCTCCTATTGATTGTGAGTGAATCACGCTTTTATCGAGATTTGCCCCTGTCATTTCTTCTTCAACACCCCCCTTTTTTCTCTTCTCTCCATAGGCATTCACATGGCAACTTTGAATATACTTCTAACTAGGAGTAGGAATATATTGAAAATACTCCTAAATAGGAAACAAAGCTGTGAAGCTCCATTCCCAGGCTTCAGATCAAAACTTCCACTGTTTACCTATTCTGTCCACATTAAACTTTGGATGTCAGACGGCATAGATGCTTCGAAAGGAAGCTGTGGTGTGTCCTCCGAAGGGCAGGCACAGGAGACATTGCTTTGAACACTGATGCTTTAGCTTTCCTGACTCGGAGGAGAGCAACATGCAGGTGGATACAGGAAAGTCTGCTTGCTTCTGAAAAGCCAAGCCCCTCAATCGTTTCATCCTGTTTTCATTACTGGGAACTCGGGATTCTAACTCAGGGTAGCACACAAGCTCTCTGGAGGATAGCTGGAGATGAGATTTGGATGAATTAAGAAGACTACCCTCTCCCAAGAGTGCCCCATGGCTGGCCCACGCAGCAGACCTTCTGACTCCAAAGTATGTTTGGAGTAACAGGCTCATGTGACAGGCTGCAGTCCGTGTAACAGGCTCAGCAGACTTCAGTTCTGACGCACAGTTGCCGTCTGGTTGTCTCTAGGTGCTGTGATGAGCTCCCACCCCAGACGCCCACTGGGACCCAGCCTCCTTGTTTTCGGCGCACGTCTCCCATATGCATAGCCCTCTCACACTCCAGCCCTCTTCTTGTGATTTGTCATCAGCATCGTGTGGCTTTTGTGTGGTCAAGCTTGAGGCACCAGAGAGCTTTCGAGAAAAGGTAAGACATCTATGAGTTGGATATATGTCATCATGGATATTTTCTTACAGAGTGTCAGGAGGATAGGAAGTAGCCATAGTACTCTTTAATCCATTGACCAAATTTGGGTGCTTCAAGGTAATATCAATATATTCCATTTTCATGCCTAGATGCTACATTGGCATAAGTATATTTATGACAGAAATATACTGATCTGTAGAAATGAATTAGATGACTACAGCCTCAGAATATAAGGGGGAAATAAGTGTTGTTTTGGATTTAAGTTGCAAAGGCTGGAATATCATGTGTAGTTTCAGTAGAACAATGTGCTATGCTAGTTGGTTTGCTAAAGTGGCACCAGGAGTGGAGCTAATCAGATTTACATCCTAGCTCTGTCACTTTTACGATGTGTGTGCAGTTTGGACAAGTTTCTGAGCTTCTCCAAGCCTCAGTGTCCCCAGATGCGAAATGCTAATGTTGTTTGTCTCCTGTGATTGTTGTGAGGATTTGGTGAATTATTATGTGATTAAACAAGACTCAAGAAGTCCTACCTGTTACTGTTATTGGATCAGGCAGTAACATTTGAATGGATCCCTGTTTGCAAGAGAACTTTGACTCAATGAAAGGCAAGTGAAACGCATGCTCAAAGAAAAGCACATCCACTCTGCCTTCATAACAGATAAGGAGCTGGCAGATATGGTTAATGTACAGATAGAAAATGCAAATTCAACACAGTTATGTTCTACCCAGCTTTCTAGTATCTGACTGATTTAAGCCGTCCCTTCTAGTGGCTTCATTGTTAAACGTATTCTAAATATTTAACCACTGAAGGGTTTTTTTTAAAATATAATTTTATTTATTTACTTACCTATATTATTTTTGGCTGTGCTGGGCCTTCATTGCTGTGTGGTCTTTTCTCTAGTTGTGGCAAGTGGGGGCTACCCTGCAGTTGTGGTGAGCGAGCTTCTCATTGCAGTGGCTTCTCTTGATGCGGCGCACAGGCTCTCGGATGCGTGGGCTTCAGTAGTTGCGGCTCCCGGGTTCTAGAGCACAGGCTCAGTAGTTGTGGCAAATGGGCTTAGTTGCCCCATGGCATGTGGGGCCTTCCCAGATCAGGGATAGAACCCATGTCTTCTACACTGGCAAGTGGATTCTTTACCACTGAGCCACCAGGGAAGCCCCTGAAGCCGCTTTTGCACACTTGGTTTTTGGTCTCTTATCCTCAAACTTCCCATACATACCAAGTCTATAGTACCTACCACCCTTCTTTGATCTGTAAGTGCTGTCCCCAGTTTCTTCCTACATCTTTGCTAAGATGGGAAAGAATATCTCCCAAAACTTCAAAACAAATATTTCAGAATCCTCAGAAAATTCCCCACATTATCTGTATTGAAGCAGCACTCACTTGGCCCCAGTGTAGAACCCATCATGGACAAAGAAATTGGAAAGTGTATTATTTAAGGTGGGCTAGAGTTCAGCTGTAAGAAACCACACATAAACAACCACTGCAAAATGAGATGAAGTCCCTGACATTTAGCTACAGATGTAGGCGTGGTTCTCGCCAGGTGGGGTCTTGCTCGGACAGAGCATCTCAGTTTCCTGGTGTTTCACAGCTTTTTTTGTACCCGTTCAGGACAGACATGCCAAATATTTACACAGATATGGGCAGATGTCAGTGCCCCTCTGAATTCTTAGTGGAGATCAACAATCAACAAGCCTACACATTCAGTTAGGAGAAGAGCCAAGAGTTGTTAGCGTGGCATTGCTGATCTGTATCTCTAAGCACGCAGCATCCCCTGTCCATCTCCACTCCCAGCCTTTATATCTTACCCTGCCATTGTAACGGCAGTTTGATTTGGAATTTTGTCGACCGAAATCCAGTTACCCACAAAATTCTACACTCATCCAAAAAAGAAAATAATGGTAGGTGATCTTTTTACTCCAAATATGAGCCTTATGTGACAGTAACTTGATAGCATAAAGAAAAAATATGTAAACATGTATATGTATACAAGTACGATGTTTATGGCTATATGTCTTGGTCTTTGTTAGCTGCTGTAACAAAATACCATGGACTGGGTAGGCTAAACAACAGAAATTTATTTTCTTATACTTCTAGAGGCTATAAGTTCCTGATCAAAGTCCCACAGGGTCAGGAGCACCGTCTTGCTGGCCTGTACAACTGTGGCCTAACAAGACCTTTCCTTGGTGAATGGAGAGAGAGAAAGAGTGAGAGAGATTCTTCTTATAAAGCCACCAATCCTATCAGATTATGCCACACATTCATGATCTCATTTAACTTGTGTGTGCGTGCATGCTCAGTTGTGTCCAACTCTTTGCAACCCCATCTTCTGTAGCCTGCCAGACTCCTCTGTTCACGGGATTGTTCAGGCAAGAATACTGGAGTGGGTTGCCATTTCCTCCTCCAGGAAATCCTCCCAACCCCAGGGATTGAACTCATGTCTCCTGAGGCTCCTGCATTGGCAGGCAGATTCTTTACCACTGAGCCACCTGAGAAGCCCTGAATTACCTCCTGAAAACTCAGTCTCCAAATACAGTCACACTGGAGGTTAAGGCTGGGCTTAATTATAGAAACTGGGGGGAGGGTGGTGGTGAACAATTCAGCCCATACTATGGAACCAGTGTTGTAAACCCTTGTTGTACAGATTTATTCAGAAAAGTAACACAATCTATTATAATTAGTTGTCAAGTCTTATAACATCTAAGGTTACTCTGCAGACCTTACCAAACCCTGTGTCTTTCTTTTCTGGTCCTATCTCAGTAACAGGATAGCTTTTCTCATCGCATTTTCTCCTGGTAAGTTCAGTTAACACACACAGCATTATTTCAGCACTTGGTATTTGGAATCAACAACCCGTCTTTTCCCATGCCAGCCAGTTTCCTACGTCACACGTGCCAGTTCTAGTTTATGAGACCTGCACTTGTAGTGCTTTTGTTCTTCAGATTTCTCCAGTACCTAAATTTCGTGCTAAGATTCCTAAAGTTGTTTATCCTCCCAGCCTTCTGAGATCTGGAGGCTGTACCTAAGTGCCAGGCCCCTCACGCTTGTAAGTGTTTGCATTTCATGTCTGAGAGTCAAGCTTCACACCGTTCTGAAGGCTCACTGATTTCTCAAAGGAAAGGAGAACTTACTCAACTGCAGTCATCATATTTAACTCTGTCTCCGTGAGGTTTATCAATTTCCAACCAGTTTATCACTTCTCATTTTCCTCTCTCACCAGTTTTCTGAGTAACCCCCGTCCTGCCACGGCAATTAGCACATGCACCCCCGGCCACCGCACCTCCAAGCACGTATACACCCTCTTTCTCAGGGTATGTTCTTCCATTACTGCCAAGTAGAAAACCTCTTTTCAAAAGAAAGAGATTGCATCTCATTGGCCCCTCAGCCCACCACTCAAATATATACCCAGAAATTTTCATGGAACTCAAAAAAGCCTTTGGATCAAAGCTTAATGTGTTTCCTAGTTGGCAGGCAACACAGCTTAGAATTTTCTCTTTTTTTTAAATTAATTTTTTATTGAAGTATATCTGATTTGCAGTGTTGTGTTAATTTCTGCTACAGAGCAAAGTGACTCAGTTATACACATATATACATTCTTTTTTAGATTCTTTTTCATTATGGTTTATCCCAGGAGATTGTATATAGGTACCTGTTCTATACAGTAGGACTAGCTGTTTATCCATTCTAAATGTAATAGTCTGTGTCTATCTCCCAGACTGGGGTTTTCTTAAGATTTTTATGAAAAGTCACTGTAACTACCTTGACAGTCCTTGCAGGCCCAGACACTCCACTCTATAGTTAGATTACGATGTAGATTTTATGTGTCTGGGAAGTCTAAATCTAGAAACCATTTTAGATGGCTTTGAATTATTTGGGGAATAGTTTTAAAAATTTAAATGGTTTCTCAGTCACATCAAAGAGAGTATAAAAACTTCTTCTTTATGATTAATCTCCAGGCCATTGTGACTTGATTTAAGGTCTTTCCCTTCCTGAACTTCACTCACCTGACCACGCCCCTAGCTCTAGCTGAAGGGACCCATGAGAGGTGCTTGATCTACACTGGCCCTGACACCATTTTGTTTTAGAAAAGTAGGATTGAGAGAGGCCAGTCACTCTCCACGGGCCTCTTGAGCTCAAGGCATGTAAAACTAAGATCTGCAGGGTCTCCTTCTGCCATGAAAGAGAGCTGAGCCACAGAGAAAAAAGATGGAAGCTGATGGACAGAGAGAAACGGAGTAAGGACCCAGGCAGCCCCAGAGGGAGACGGAGGATGACTGGGAGAATGAGCTAGGTTTCCAAGGGAACTGCCAGCTGCTCTCTCCCGTGGTTTCTGAGGCCCAGCTGCTCGTTCTTCATCTGACTTCCATGACCTTCCCTTATATAGTGAGTCGAATGGTGTTATGGTCTGAACGTTCATGTCTGTCCCCCTAAACGTGTGTGTTGAAAGCTTAATCTCCAATGGGATCGTATTTGGGGGGGGGCAGTTAAGTCATGAGGCTGGAGCCTCATGCATGGGATTGGTGCCTTTATAAGCAGGAACATTACAGCACTTGCCTCCTGTCTTGGCTCCTCATCATGTGCGGACACAGCAGAAAGAGGCTGTCAGCGAACCAGGAAGCAGTCCTGGATCTGCTGACACCTTGACTTTGGGCTTCCCAGCCTCTAGAACTATGAGAGAGAAATGTGCATCATTTAAGTCACCCAGTCTATTGTTATTTGTTATATCAGCCCAAACCAAAGTATAGGGTGACCTCCCAAGAGATATGTCAACCTAAAACTACAGAATTGACCCTGTGTGGAATAAGGGCCTATGCAGATATAAGTCAAGATCTTGAGACGAAATCATTTCTGGACTAGGTGGGGCTTAAATTCAGTGATGGATGTCCTTTTAAGAGGCTGAAAAGGGGAAGACAGAGACGTAGAGGAGATGATGGTGTAAAAGCAGTGATGAAGGATGGAGACACAGCTTGGAATGATGCTTAGACAAGCCAAGGAATGGCCAGGATGGCTGGGCAGCCACGGGAGGCTACATAAGAACTGGGAGACGATTCTCCCCGAGAATCTTCAGAGCCAGCGGTCCTGCCACTGCTTGATTCTGGACTTCCAGACTCCAGAACCATGAGAGAATAAATTTCTATTGTTTTAGGTCAACTGGTGTGTGGCAATTTGTTGCAGCAGCCTTAGGAGACGGACACACCTCTTAAATCTTTTACTTTGTTCTATTTAAACTAACAGGGACAATGTTTAGCTTTACTAATAAGCAAAAGTTATTTCACTAAGACAGAGGTTTATTTATAAATAACAATTTCTTGACAAACACTATTTAAAATTATACTTATTGTAGGACAGCAAAATATTATTTAAAATAATGTTAACATATTTAACAAACTGCACTGCAGTCAATGCTGTGCTTAGTCGCTCGGTCATGTCCAGATCTTTGTGACCCCTCTTTGTGACTGTCCCCCCAAGTTCCTCTGTCCATGGGGATTCTCCAGACAAGAATACTAGAGTGGGTTGCCATGCCTTTCTCCAGGGAATCTTCCCAACCCAGGAACCGAACCCAGGTCTCCCACCTTGCAGGCAGATTCTTCACCATCTGAGCCACCAGGGAAGCCCAAGAATACTGGAGTGGGTAGCCTATCCCTTCTGCAGGGGATCTTCCCGACCCAGGAATTGAACCAGGGTCTTCTGCATTGCAGATGGATTCTTTACTTGTTAGAACATGATGTAGGTTTTATATGTCTGGAAGTCTAAATCTAGAAACCATTTTAGATGGCTTTGAATTATTTGGGGAATAGTTTTAAAAATTTAAATGGTTTCTCAGTCACATCAAAGAGAGTATAAAAACTTCTTCTTTATGATTAATCTCCAGGCCATTGTGACTTGATTTAAGGTCTTTCCCTTCCTGAACTTCACTCACCTGACCACGCCCCTAGCTCTAGCTGAAGGGACCCATGAGAGGTGCTTGATCTACACTGGCCCTGACACCATTTTGTTTTAGAAAAGTAGGATTGAGAGAGGCCAGTCACTCTCCACGGGCCTCTTGAGCTCAAGGCATGTAAAACTAAGATCTGCAGGGTCTCCTTCTGCCATGAAAGAGAGCTGAGCCACAGAGAAAAAAGATGGAAGCTGATGGACAGAGAGAAACGGAGTAAGGACCCAGGCAGCCCCAGAGGGAGACGGAGGATGACTGGGAGAATGAGCTAGGTTTCCAAGGGAACTGCCAGCTGCTCTCTCCCGTGGTTTCTGAGGCCCAGCTGCTCGTTCTTCATCTGACTTCCATGACCTTCCCTTATATAGTGAGTCGAATGGTGTTATGGTCTGAACGTTCATGTCTGTCCCCCTAAACGTGTGTGTTGAAAGCTTAATCTCCAATGGGATCGTATTTGGGGGGGGGCAGTTAAGTCATGAGGCTGGAGCCTCATGCATGGGATTGGTGCCTTTATAAGCAGGAACATTACAGCACTTGCCTCCTGTCTTGGCTCCTCATCATGTGCGGACACAGCAGAAAGAGGCTGTCAGCGAACCAGGAAGCAGTCCTGGATCTGCTGACACCTTGACTTTGGGCTTCCCAGCCTCTAGAACTATGAGAGAGAAATGTGCATCATTTAAGTCACCCAGTCTATTGTTATTTGTTATATCAGCCCAAACCAAAGTATAGGGTGACCTCCCAAGAGATATGTCAACCTAAAACTACAGAATTGACCCTGTGTGGAATAAGGGCCTATGCAGATATAAGTCAAGATCTTGAGACGAAATCATTTCTGGACTAGGTGGGGCTTAAATTCAGTGATGGATGTCCTTTTAAGAGGCTGAAAAGGGGAAGACAGAGACGTAGAGGAGATGATGGTGTAAAAGCAGTGATGAAGGATGGAGACACAGCTTGGAATGATGCTTAGACAAGCCAAGGAATGGCCAGGATGGCTGGGCAGCCACGGGAGGCTACATAAGAACTGGGAGACGATTCTCCCCGAGAATCTTCAGAGCCAGCGGTCCTGCCACTGCTTGATTCTGGACTTCCAGACTCCAGAACCATGAGAGAATAAATTTCTATTGTTTTAGGTCAACTGGTGTGTGGCAATTTGTTGCAGCAGCCTTAGGAGACGGACACACCTCTTAAATCTTTTACTTTGTTCTATTTAAACTAACAGGGACAATGTTTAGCTTTACTAATAAGCAAAAGTTATTTCACTAAGACAGAGGTTTATTTATAAATAACAATTTCTTGACAAACACTATTTAAAATTATACTTATTGTAGGACAGCAAAATATTATTTAAAATAATGTTAACATATTTAACAAACTGCACTGCAGTCAATGCTGTGCTTAGTCGCTCGGTCATGTCCAGATCTTTGTGACCCCTCTTTGTGACTGTCCCCCCAAGTTCCTCTGTCCATGGGGATTCTCCAGACAAGAATACTAGAGTGGGTTGCCATGCCTTTCTCCAGGGAATCTTCCCAACCCAGGAACCGAACCCAGGTCTCCCACCTTGCAGGCAGATTCTTCACCATCTGAGCCACCAGGGAAGCCCAAGAATACTGGAGTGGGTAGCCTATCCCTTCTGCAGGGGATCTTCCCGACCCAGGAATTGAACCAGGGTCTTCTGCATTGCAGATGGATTCTTTACTTGTTAGAACATGATGTAGGTTTTATATGTCTGGAAGTCTAAATCTAGAAACCATTTTAGATGGTTTTGAGTTATTTCGGGAATAGTTTTAAAAACTTAAATGGTTTCTCAGTCACATTGAAGAGAGTATAAAAACAGCTGTAGTCCATGGGGGTCTCAAAGAGCCGGACAGAACTTAGTGACTGAACAACAACAGTTTAACCATTGAATCAAAACAAGGAGATAATGGATAGTGAGGACAATGACTACCCTGTAGTCACAGTTTGTCCATTTGACACGGGCTCAACATCCAATGTAAATATTTTCCCTGCTGTTCTAAGATGGGAAGATCCTGGCATGCATTTGATTTTTCAGTTTGTTTTCTAATTATTCATGGAAATGATAATGCCTTTTTCTTTAGTTACTGATCACAGTGAAGTACAGATCTATAGAGCACTAAACTGCAAACAGGAAAAAACCATCTAATGAGAAAGGGGGGAAAGAGCCATTAGATTCCAAGGACCCTAGACTAAACTCACCACCCTCAGTCTCTTTCACAAATCAACAGGACTGTTCTCTTCAGCTATGGCCCATTAATTAGCTGATCCTCTAGTATTTGGGACTGTAGTAAGAGATTCCATCTTCCCACAGGGAGCCATGCAAACCTACAAAGACCTAGAAAATAGACCAGACACTGGAACAGGACATGATTTAGTGAAACTCACTCAGTTTAAAGAAAAAATGTAAGGCCCAGAGAGGTGCTGTGAATTCCTTGTAGTTGCACAATCCACTTAATGCATTCTGACCGCTACTAAGTGCAGGACCAAGGAGGCTGCAAGACAGGGCTGCTTAGAAATGCACAAGACTGCCTTAAAGAAAAAAATAAAAATAAAAACGAACAAATGCAAAACACTACAAGATTTTAAAATTCTATTTTGTGGTCACTGGAGGAAACTGAATTCTGCCTTCAATTCCATCCCTCTGTCCCTGAAGTGAATAAGAAAGAGAAGTTCATGTTTCTTTTGAAAGCTATGTTGTCTGTTCAATAAAGTCTGAATAGTAAGAAAATTAGGTTCTGCCCTGCCCTTGTCTATATTTCTCAGCTGGGTATATATTCCTGAACTGAGTGACACATCTGCAAGTAAATTAATCCAAGAGAAAAGAAAATGGTGTTTATTTAAAGTTCAAGGCATTTCTTAAACATAAGCATTTGGTCCAATGGGTCACTGATTCCATTTTCAAAGCACTGATAACAAAATCCATATATTTAAACATTAAGAAAATAATAATAAGGAAAGCCTTTTACTTGTTTTGCTTCTTCTCCATGACATTTCTTGAGGGTTTAGGCATTTGGCCCCTAATTTTATTTTTCACCTCAGTGCTCTGACAGCTGAGCTGCAAAGCTTGACATTCCAAAAAAAAAAAAAAAAAAAATCAGTATGAGTGGTTGAAATGCATTATTTCCTTGGTTTGGGAAGGCTTGAGATGTCTGGAGACTTACTTCCCAGCCATCTTTGTTGGTTTTACTGATGATGGGTCACACAGCTCCTTGATGAAAGATGAATTGGAAAGAAAAGAAGGAATGTAATTATCTGGTTTTGGGGCCAGTGGCATGGAGATGTGCTGGATAGCTTAGTATGAACTTGAGTCCCTGTCCTCTTCTCTGCACCAGGACGAGAATGTCAATTGAGGCTCCTGGTTTCGTATTCTTGTCATTACTCAGACAGGAAAGCAGTGTTTTGTTCTCTGTAATCTTTATCATTTACTTCTAATCTCCTCTCAATCCTGACAGTTCCATCTTCAGATTTACCAATCAGATCATCATCCTTATCAGACAGGGCTTGTCTTAGGCTTCCCAGCTGTGTGCTGTCACCTGGGCAGTCTTGCTTCCTCGGGCCGTTCTTAAATCAATCCACATCTGGGTTCCAGCCCCTTGGTAAACAACCTTCAGGTGAGATTTTTAGATTCCAAGGGAATCGGAGGCTCCATTGCTGCCTTACTTTAGCTTTATCTATGCTGGCTATTATTTGTTACAGGGAAACAGTAACTTGCCCTGAAATCACTCACTTTGTGGAATAAGAGTATTGAATCGTCTTAGAATCTTTAGTTACACTGCCTGGGAACAGAGGCAAGACCCTGCTGCCCTTCAAGCTCCACAGAAACCATCCAGAGCCATTTTCTTAACCAGATTTGAAAACGAACAAACAATGAAAAAACAGGCAATGCCCACAAGTGCCTACATTTGCTGAGTTTATAAATTGTGAATGAGTCGCGAATGTTTTGCATTGTCGTGGAAGAGGAAAATCTAAATTTTAAATATCTGCTCCTCAAAAATAAACAGGAGAAAGGGTAATCAAGACAAAATGAGGACAAGTGGAAATCTTTTTTTTTTTCCTACCAGGTCTAATGCGGGGCTGCAGTATAGCTGTGTGAAGGTTGTTCCTTGTGAAGGTTGTTCCTGGAGTTGTTCCATGCGGTGGCCCCAGCTTTAGAATAGGAGGCAAGTCACTGACAGACCCCTCATCACTGCAAACTTGCCTGAATGGCATTCATTGTCATTTAATGCAAAAACCCTCAAGACTGGGAAGGATCCACCCTCCTACTGAATTGAGGGCTAGAGCCTGTCAGCTGTTTTTTCCCAGTCTCTCAGTGTGTTCTGCTTGGAATTGGATTCACCCAGTGTTTAATGCCCCCATGCCCTTATAATGTAAGAACATACATATGTTATTTATCTCTCTTCTCCAGTCTTGTATATTCCAACCTTTCCGGGTTATTGCCATTATTTATGACTCTACTAAAATGTTAAAACTGGCTTCAGAAATGTCAAACAGAATAATGGGAATGGAGAAATCAGAGACAGAAGTCAGCTATAACCAGTCCCATCGCTCCTGCTTCTACATGGCAAGTGTGACTTATTTTCTTATTCAGAGTGCTTTTGTGGCAAGGTAAAACTTCCATTCTTTAAAATGCAAAGACATGCACTCACACACATGTACCAACTTGTCCACAGAGGTAAAAAGAGCATTTGCCAAGATGTCAGTTTACTGAATTAAGTCTATATTTAGTACTATGTCCATTTTATATTAAAGGGCTTGCATGCTCTTTTTGGAGACAATATTCAGTACAGTCCTGTGTAAGCTCATTTTGATAGGCTCTATTTCAATCAGAAGGGAAAGATGGAAATGAAAAAGAGAACAAAGCTGAAAATTATTCAAAATAGAAAGAATGGAATAATTTTTGCAAAGCAGTAAATACTGGTAGGTAAGGATTACAAGTCAAACATAATTGCCAAATTTCTATGATCACTGTAAGTTAAAAAAATAACTACAAAGAAGTAGGGAAAGGGAACACCCCCATGTCTAGTTGCGAACATTTTTCTAACTAATCATATAACAATAGACCTTTAGGCTACCTCCATTTCATCTGTGAGAAACATAATTTGAATAGACGATCTCTAAAGTCTTCTTTCATTGGAAAAGACCCCAATGCTGGGAAAGATTGAAGGGAGAAGGAGAAGGGGATGACAGAGGATGAGATGGTTGGATGGCATCACCAACTTAATGGACATGAGTTTGAGTAAACTCCGGGAGTTGGTGATGAACAGGGAGGCCTGGCGTGCTGCAGTCCATGGGGTTGCAAAGAGTCAGACATGACTGAGTAACTGAACTGAACTGAAAGTCTTCTGACACTCAGTTTATATACTTTTAAGCCATATACATATTCAGATTGGGAAAAATCAGATAAGGTTCATTTAAAAATGCATGATTGTGAAAAATTCACCTATTATTTTTAGTAATTGGTATTTTCTTTTAAAAATATTATCAAGTTTATAAGTGATAACCTATTTCTAATGTATTGGTTTATTTTTATATCTAATCTCATTTGGAATATCATCAGAAATCCACAGGGTAGATGCCACTAAGCTGACTTTTAAGTGTAAACAGAGACATGGACACGTTAAGAGTAAAAAGTATCATGTATAAAATATAATCCCGAGTTTTCTGAATCCTTGCTTATTCTTTTAAGCCAAGCTACTGCTCCAAAAGTACAAAAGACATAAATAACTGTTTAGAGAACAATTGAATACATCCCTAAAATGCTGAGATTAATTTCAGGAAATTCGAGGCAGATAGCTGAAAACAGAAAAGAAGCTGAGCTCCAAAAGGTTCAGAGTTTCACACATACAAATCTCTGCAGTATGCAGGAGCAGGAGTGAGAGCAGGCTGGTATTAATGTCGGTTATGAATGTATGCTGTCTCTAAGTTGGAGATTTGTGTGCTTGAGATTTACTGGGGATTGGTCCTGGGAATTACACATGCAAGGGAGTAAACGAAGCAGGATTGAGCACCGGGCAAAGCTGAACCATGATGCAGCTGCAGCACGGACCTCAAACTGATGCTTCTGGGGGTTCTTAAACGGAGATTCCTACAGAGCTGTCCCTCATTGAGGCGAGGGGAACAGTCCTGTACATGCCATCTTTGATCAGCACTGGAGGCAGGCTTCCCTTGGGATGCAGACATGACACCGAACCAAGTGATTCCCTTCGGCCAAGGGTGATTTTCACATAAGGACTCAGCTATGAGATGTCAGTACCCAGTGGTCCCAGCAGCGAAGGTATTCAGTTCTCTCCATCCTGAAGGGAGGATCTAGGTGTCAAATGACAGCATCCACTACACATCCCATCTCTTGGTTAAGTGGACTCCATTTTTACCTAGCCACTAGAAGTTCCATCTAAAAATCATCTTGAAAAATTGGAGGAAAAAAGAAACATCTCCTGAAAATCTATCATCTATCTATGATTGCCAACTCCTTAAATTCTCACAGAAGATTCCCTTCATGCATGCTGCAAATGTTAGGAGATCCTTCTTTTTGGAAAACACCAGGGACTGACCAGGACATTTTTATTCATGAAATTATTTGAGGGAAAAAAGAAAAAGGAATCTAGGAGGTGACTGCTGACACTGCTTTCTTTCTTTGTGGAAATTAGTGTGAAATAGTCCAAAAGGTGTAAATTTTGAAGGCAAATTTAAATCTATTAGATTCTTTGATCATGTTTATTTATCCTTCTCATCAAAAACATTCTGTATGTGTGTGTGTGTATTCAGTCCCCAAGTCGTGTCTGACTCTTTGCGACCCTGTGGACTGTAGCACGCCAGGCCTTCCTGACCCTCACCATCTCCTGGAGTTTGCCCAAGTTCATGTCCATTGAATCGGTGATGCTGTCCAACCATCTCATATTCTGTCATCCCCTACTCCTCCTTCCTTAAATCTTTCCCAGCATCAGGGTCTTTTCCAGTGAGTCAGTTGTTTGCATCAGTAGCCAAAGTATTAGAGCTTCAGCTTCAGTATCAGTCCTTCCAATGAGTATTCAGGGTTGATTTCCTTTAGGATTAACTGGTTTGATCTTCTTGCTATCCAAAGAGTCTCTGCAGCACCACAATTTGAAAGCATCGATTGTTTGGTGCTCTGCCTTCTTTATGGTCCAACTCTCACATCCATGCATGACTACTGGAAAGACCATAGCCTTGACTATACAGACTTTTTTTTGCAAAGTGGTGTCTTTACTTTTCAATACACTTGTCTAGGTTTGTCATAGTTTTCCAGCCAAGTAACAGTCATCTAATTTCATGGCAGCAGTCACCATCTGCAGTGAGCTTAGAGCCCAAGAAAAGGAAATCTGGCACTGCTTCTATCTTTTCCCCTTCTATTTGCCAAGATGTCATGATCTTAGTTTTTGTATATATATATACATATATATGGGCTTCCCTGGTGACTCAGAGGTTAAAGTGTCTGCCTGCAATGAGGGAGACCTGGGTTTGACCCCTGGGTCTGGAAGATCCCCTGGAGAAGGAAATGGCAACCTACTCCAGTATTCTTGCCTGGAGAATCCCATGGACGGAGGAGCCTGGTGGGCTACAGTCCATGGGTTCACAAAAAGTCGGATACGACTGAGTGACTTCACTTCACATACATATATATATATTTTAAAATATTGAGTTTTTAAATATTTATTTAAATTTATTTTATTTGAATATTTAAATATTTAAATTTAACAATTTTTTTTTTTAATAATGAGTTTTAAGCTGACTTTTTCACTTTCCTCTTTAACACTCATCAAGACGCTCTTTAGTTTCTCTTCACTTTCTGCCATTAGAGTGGTATCATCTGCATATCTGAGGTTGTTGATATTTCTTAGTCTTGATTCCAGCTTGTAACTCATCCAGCCTGGCATTTCACATGATGTGCTCTATGTATAAGTTAAATAAACAGGGTGATAATACACAGCCTTGACATTCTCCTTTCCCAATCTTGAACCAGTCCATTGTTCCATGTCAGATTCTAACTGTTGCTTCTTGACCCACATCTAGGTTTCTCAGGAGACAGATAAGACAGTCTGATATTCCCATTTATTTAAGAGTTTTCCACAGTTTGTTATGATCCTCACCGTCAAAAGCTTTAGCATAGTCAATGAAACAGAAGTCAATGTTTTTCTGGAATTACCTTGCTTTCTCTAGGATCCAGCAAATGTTGACAATTTGATCTCTGGTTCCTCTGCCTTTTCTAAACCCAGCTTGAACATTTGTAAATTTTTGGTTCATGTACTGCTGAAGTCTAGCTTGAGCTGGGTTTTTGAGCATAACCATTCTAGCATAGGAGATGAGTGCAATTGTCTGGTGGTTTGAATGTTCTTTAGCACTCCCCTTCTTGGGAATTGGGATGAATATTGACCTTTTCCAGTCCTGTGGTCACTGTTGAGGTTTTCTAAATTTGTGGCTTAATGAGTGCAGCACTTCAATAGCTTCATCTTGTAGGATTTTAAATAGCTCTGCTGGAATTCCATCATCTCCACTAGCTTTATTGGCAGCAGTGCTTCCCAAGACCCACTTGACTTCACACTCCACAATGTCTGGCTCTGGGTGACATACCATCATGGTCATCTAGGTCATTAAGATCTTTTCTGTATAGTTCTTCTATGTACTCTTGCCATCTCTTCTTGATCTCTTCTGCTTCTATTAGGTCTTTACCATTTCTGTCCTTTATTGTACCCATCTTTGCATGAAATGTTCCTTTGATATCTCCAGTTTTCTTGAAGAGATCTCTAGTCTTTCCCTTTCTGTTGTTTTCCTCTATTTCTTTGCATTGTTCATTGAAGAAGGCCATCTTGTCCCTTCTTGCTAGTCTCTGGAACTCTACATTCAGTTGGATATATCTTTCCCTTTCTCCTTTGCTTTTCACTTCTCTTCTTTCTTCAGTTATTTGTAAAGCCTCCTCAGACAATCACTTTGCCTTCTTGCATTTCTTTCTCTTTGGGATGGTTTTGTTCACTGCCTACTGTACAATGTTATGAACATCTGTCCATAGTTCTTCAGGCACTCTGTTTACTAGATATAATCCCTTGAATCTATTTGTAACCTCTACTGTATAATCATAGGGGATTTGATATAGCTAGTACCTGAATGGCCTTGTGGTTTTACTACTTTCTTTAGTTTTAAGCCTGAATTTTGCTATAAGGAGCTGATGATCTGAGCCACAGTCAGCTCCAGGTCTTGCTTTTGCTGACTGTATATAGTTTATCCATCCTCGGCTACAAAGAATGTAATCAATCTGATTTTGATATTGACTGTTTGGCGATGTCCATGCGTAAAGTTGTCTCTTGTGTTGTTTAACAAGGGTGTTTGCTATGACCAGGGCATTCTCGGCATAATTTTGTTAGCCTTCACCCTGCTTCATTTTGTATTCCTAGACCAAACTTGCCTGTTACTCCAGGTATCTTTTAAGTTCCTACTTGTGTATTCCAATCTCCTATAATGAATAGGACAGCATTTTTTGGATGTTAGTTCTAGGAGGTCTTGTAGGTCTTCATAGAACTGATCAACTTAAGCTTCTTTGGCATTGGTGGTATAGGCATAGACTTGGGTTACTGTGATGTTGAATGGTTTTCTTTGGAAACAAACAGATCATTCTGTCATTTTTGAGGTTGCACCCAAGGACTGCATTTCAGACTCTTTTGTTGATTACAAGGGCTACTCCATTTCTTTTATGGGATTCTTGCCCATATCTATAGTAGTAGATATAATGGTCATCTGAATTAAACCCACCCATTCCCGTCCATTTTAATTCACCGATTTCTAAGATATCGATGTTTATTCTTGCCATCTCCTGCTTGACCACATCCAATTTACCTTGATTCATGGACCTAACATAGGAATGGACCCTGATTCCTACACAATACTCTTCTTTACAGCATCAGATTTTACTTTCATCACCAGACACATCCACAATTGGCCATCATTTCCACTTTGGCCCAGTTACTTCATTCTTTCTGGAGGTATTAGTAATTGTCCTCCACTCTTCCCCAGTAGCACATTGGATACCTTCTGACCTGAGCGGCTCAACTTTTGGTGTTATATCTTTTGCCTTTTTATACAGTTCATGGGGTTCTTGTGGCCAGAATACTGGAGTGGTTTGTCATTCCCTCTAGTGAATCATATTTTGTCAGAACTCTCCACTATGAACCATCCATCTTGCGTGGCCCTGCAAGGCATGACTCATAATTCATTGAGTTATTCAAGCCCCTTCACGGAAACAAGGCAGTGATCCATAAAGGGGATTCTGCATATAAATTATCTAATTAACCAAAAAACATTTACAGATAACCCCCTGTCTACAACATGGCACTAGTCCAGGCAATGTGGAGAAGACAAAGAATTGTAAAACCCAATCTTACCCTTCTCTTATGTAAAAGAAGGAAGCACATGCCACTGAGTGGATGACACAAGTGACTGCACACAGAGGTAGAGACACATGGACAATATTTGAAATGGGAATCACATGAATGAAAAGCTATGAATGCAACAGGCTTATCATATTGAGTTGGCCGAAAATTAGTTTGGGTTTTCTGTGTAACAGAAAAGCCAGAAAGAACTTTCTGGCCAACCCAATAATATAGAGATTCCTTTGGGAGTCGTGGGTAGTAAGCAAAATAGATCTAAAGTGAGATATAGCCAGACTGTAGATGGCCTTGAATCCTGAGCTAGTAAATGAGGACTATAGTAATTAGGCTTTAAGGAAGGAATATAAGCCAATTGGCCGTCTAAAAGGCATGTAAGAAGCATGCAAAACAGATTGGATTAATAGGACAACTCAAGGGTCTCAGAATAGTCTTTGGCATTCAAGGGCAAGTTGACTTTCTCGCTTGTCAGCTTGACAGGTATGGAAAATCAGTTTTTATGAAAATTGCATATGCGATAAAAATTATCAAATTTAAACACCTGTATATATTTCATCCCTGTAGTATATTTTTATTGTATTACTGCTCAAAAAATTTCATTATGTGTTTTCTAAAAAATAGAGTACTGAGCCATCATTTTATGTCTCACCCCAGAAAATACATTAATTTTCCCCAAAGCTAACCTTTTTTTCTCTAACACTTTTGAGTGCATTTGTCTAGACTATTTGAAAGTTTTCCTAATATTTTAAAAGTGTGTTACCTTTGTTTCTCTATATGTTTTACTTCTATTCTGACAGTCTTACATCTAGCTAGAAATCTAAACATTTCTTTCCAGTCAAGAAATATATTAAACTGCAAAAATATGATATCCAGGGTTTGAACAAGACAAAACAAACCAACCTTGAGATATTCGTGAACTTCAAATCATTGAAAATTCACAAATCTGTATACATTATGCTGCAGGAATTTTAACAGTATGTGTAATGTGACATGCTGCCTGCTTTACATCTAGACAAAATAAATACAAATGGTAATGGTTTTGTTGAAATCTTTATACACATGAACATTATAAGATATGTTAGATAGGAAATCTGTTATGAACATTAAAACAGCATCTTATGTATGATTTCTGCAATAAAGAACCTGACCCAAATATCTGGTGGGTATGCATGATCACATCTCTTCTATTTTCTCAACCATCTACAGTTTAGACAGTTCCTAGTAAAGAGAATATTTGATTGATTTTAATGCCATTTTCTTTCAGTCACTGCCATTTGGATATAGACTGCACGAACGTCTTCTTCTACCTAGCTTTTAAATACTGACATTTCTCATGGCTAGGTGCTAAGCATTCTTTTCTTACTCATATACACTCTGTCCCAGTTAATCTCAACCATCCCCATGAATGTAAGTACTAAATATAAGCTGAGAAATACAAATTATATTAATACCTTTAACCTCAAATACCCTCTAGATCTAGGCTTATATACATTTGAAATCTACAATAAATGCCTCTTAGGCGTGTCAGCTAGCTAGATTGCCCGGTATGTTGTTTGACCTTCCCAGACATGTTCCAAGCATGGTAATTCACCTTTGACTGCTCCCTCTTTTCTCTCACATCCACTAATCAGCCTGTGTTGATCTTCTTTCCGTATAGATCTTTAAAAAAATTTTTTTTATTGGAGTATAGTTGATTTAGAGTGTTGTGTTAGTTTCAGGTCTACAGCACAGAGAACCAGTTATACATAGACATCTATCCATTTCTTAGACTCTTTCTCCATATAGGCCATTACAGGGTGTTGAGTAGGGTTCCCTGTGCTGTACAGTGGGTCGTTCTTAGGTATCTGTTTTATATACAATAGTGTGTATATGTCAGTCCCAATCTTCCAGTTTACCCCTCCCCCATCCTTATCCCTGGGAAACTGTAAGTTTGTCTTCTACATCTGTGACTCTGTTTCTGCTTTGTTGTTGTTCCCAGTTGCTAAATCATGTCTGACTCTCTGTGATCCCACGGACTGCAGTATGCCAAGCTTCCCTGTCCTTCACTATCTCCCAGAGTTTGCGCAAACTCATGGCCATTGAGCCAGTGATGCTATCCAACCATCTCATCCTCTGTCACCCACTTCTCCTCTTGCTCTCAATCTATCCCAGCATTACGGTCTTTTCCAGTGAGTTGGCGCTTCCCATCAGGTGGCCACAGTATTGGAACTTCAGCTTCAGCATCAGTCCTTCCAGTGAATATTCAGGATTGATGTCCTTTAGGATTGACTGGTTTGCTCTCCTTACTGTCCAAAGGACTCTCAAGAGTCTTCTCCAGCACCACAGTTCAAAAGCATCGATTGTTTGGTGCTCTGCCTTCTTTATGGTCCAACTCTCACATCCATGCATGTCTACTGGAAAGACCATAGCCTTGACTATACAGACTTTTGTTGGCAGTGATGTCTTTGCTTTTCAATACGCTGTCTAGGTTTGTCATAGCCTTCCTGCCAAGTAGCAGTCATCTAATTTCATGGCAGCATCACCATCTTTAGTGATTTTAGAACCCAAGAAAAGGAAATCTGGCATTGCTTCTACCATTTTCCTATCTATTTGCCATGAAGTGATGGGTCTGGATGCCATGATCTTAGTTTTTTTAAACATTGAGTTTTAAGCTGGCTTTTTTCACTCTCCTCTTTCACCCTTATTAAGAGGCTGTTTATTTCCTCTTCGCTTTCTGCCATTAGAGTTATATCATCTGCATATTTGAGGTTGTTGATATTTCTCCCAGCCATCTTGATTCTAGCTTGTGATTTTATCTAGCCTAGAATCTCACATGATATACTCTGCATATAAGTTAAATAAGCAAGGGGACAAAATACAGCCTTGATGTACCCCTTTCCCGATTTGGAACCAGTCTGTTGTTCCATGTCTGGTTCTAACTGTTGCTTCTTGACCTGCATACCGGTTTCTCAGGAGGCAGGTAAGGTGGTCTGGTATTCCCATCTCTTGAAGAATTTTCCATAGTTTGTTGTGATCCACATAGTCAAAGGCTTTCACATAGGCAATGAAGCAGAATTAGATGTTTTTCTGGAATTCCCTTGATTTTGTATGATCCAGCGAATGCTGGTAATTTGATCTCTGGTTTCTCTGTTTTTTCTAAACCCAGATTGTACATCTGGAAGTTTTCGGTTCACATACTGCTGAAGCCTAGCTTCAAGGATTCTGAGCATTATCTTGCTGGCATCTGAAATGAATGCAATTATGTGGTCATTTGAACATTCTTTGGCACTGTTCTTCTTTGGGATTGGAATGAAAACTGAGCACATTATGTATAATGTTTGTAACCATTTTTTCACTTAATAATATATCATGTACATATTAACAGTTGCTTTGTAAATAAATTTATTTGTACCATTTTTTAAAGAGTCTGCCCATAAGCAGTATCATCTGATATTTGTCTCTGTGTCTGACTGCCTTCACTCAGTATGGCACTCTCTAGCTCTAGCTACTTTCCTCCACCTCTCCTCTCATCATCACCCTGATCCAAACCACAGTTATGTTTTGCCTGGATTATTCATCCACTTCTCTCCTGTTGTCCACGTTTACCCTTTTTAACCTTCTCAACCATGAAGGCACAAAAATAATTTTTTAAAATGTAAATCCTACCTTAGGAGCAAGATCCTTCCCACTGAAGTCTATCAGTGGCTTTCTGTGACTGGGAGAGCCCTGCATGGCCCTGCTTTCCTTTATAGTCACCCCGTTTCCCCGGCCACTGACCTCTGTTCTGCCCATACACCACACTTTCTAATCTTAGGACCTTCATAGTTTCTATTGTCTTTTCATGTGACTGTATCTTCCTCATTCACTGTCTCAGTTGAACCCTAACCTCTATAAAAGGCTCTCTACATCATCTGAAATGTAATCTTTAAAAAAAATTTTTTTTTACTTATTTATTTATGGCAAAGGAAATGGCAACCCACTCCAGTGTTCTTGCCTGGAGAATCCCATGGACAGAGGACCCTGGCGGGTTACAGTCCATGGGGTCGCAAGAGTCGGACACGACTTAGCAACTACACCACCACCACCACCATTTATGGCTGTGCTGGGTTTTTATTATGCACGGGCTTTTCTGCAGTTGCAACAAGTGGGGCTACTCTAGTCACGGTGCATGGGCTTTTCTCGTTGAGGTGGCTTCTCTTGCTGTGGGGCAGAGGCTCTATGGCATGCAGGCTTCGGTAGTTGCAGCAGATGGGCTCAGTAGTCCGGCTTACAGGTTCTAGAGTGTAGGCTCAGTAGTTGCGCCGCACAGGCTCAGCTGCTCCTCAGTATGTGGGATCTTCCCAGACCAGGGACCGAACCCTTATCTCCTGCCTTGGCAGGCAGATTCTTATCCCCTGAGCCACCACGGAAGCCGTCCAAATCATCTTAAAGTAAGTCCTTTAGTGTGTGTGTGTTTTTTACCCTGTACTTTTAAAGACATGATTATTATAAAATAAGGACCCAGAAACACCATTGTGTTCTTTGTAGCACTTTTCACAGTCTGGATTTTATTTTATTTATGTGATTACCTGCTTGTCTTCCCCATGAGTGTGTGAATCAAGAGTGAGGATCTGTTCAAACTGGATTCCTAATACTAAACACACTGCCTGTCATATAGATGATAAGCCAGAAATATTCTGGAGTGAATCAGTAAATGCATGGAAGAATGAAATTTGGAATTTGAACTAAAATATCAACAGTACTAAAATCACAAATCTCCTTGTAGAAATTATTTTCTTCGTGCTTAGTGCGTAAGTATAATGGTGGAACTTTGAACAGCCACAATCCTGGGATGGAGTTCTTCTCAAAGTCATAGTCTGGAAAAATATAGGGAGTAAAATATTTCCATGGGAAAAAAAAAATAGACCATGTGTAACAAGGTTGCCACAAATTTCTGGCTGTTTCAGAAGGAATTGGCAGTCTCCAATTGGAGCCAAGCCAAGGATAGTAAATAGGGTGTGGTGATATATCTCGGAAATTGTGTACATTGGCAGAGTTGGAGGAAGGCAGTTTTTCATCTGCTGCTTCTACTGTATTTGGGCTCAAGATAGTATCATTAGTCTTTTTCTTCCTTTCAAGAATAACACAATTTATAGGAAAACTTGTTTTTTATTTCTAAAAATAAGCTCTAATTTTATAATCTTCACAATTTAATAAGGTGTGAATTAATAGTCCCTTAAAATGATGTCATAATTTGGACATGTATTAAACACACCAGTTTAATATTTAAATTTACCACAAAATCACTGTTACAATTAAAACACCCAGGCTTAGCTTACCCTGGCATTGTAAAAGAGGACAAACTAGTGAGGTGTACTTTTAATATTAAATAAGTGACTGATCTTTGGTAGCTCATTTTGGAGACAAGTCTAGGTTTTTTCTTAAAGGGAGGAATTTTATTCTCACCTCTGACATTATTCCTTTTCACTGGCATTTCAGTTTCATTTCCAAAACTTCATCTTGACCCTGCTGATTGGACTATGACAGATGCAAGAATCAAGTCTGTATTTTGTTGAATAACTGAGATTTTTGGTTCAGTGTCTTTATAAAACTTAGCCTTTCCTAACTAATACACGTATAAAACCCCGATTTTCTAGCTCCTGGTTAAACGCTGTGGCCACCTGTTGCTTTAATTACATGATCACGTTAGGTACAGGCATAGCTTATTTTATTGTACTTGGCTTCGTTGTGCTTCAAAGATATTGCTTTTTCCCCCCTGCAAATGAAAGATTTATGATAACCTTGCATCAGGCAGTCTAAGTGTGCAGTTTTTCAAACAACATTTTCTCACTTCATGTCTGTCACATTTTGATTATTCTTGAGTACTTCAAACTTTTTAAATTTTCATTGTATTTGTTATTATGATCTGTGATTGGTGATCTTTGATGTTACTGTGGCAAAAAGATTACAGTTTGATAAAGGCTCAGATGATGGTAGCATTTTTGGGCAATGAAGTATTTTTATTTTTTAACTTTTTATTTTATATGGAGTGTAGCCGATTAGCAATGTTGTGATAGTTTCAGGTGAGCATCAAAGGGACTCAAGCCATCCATCTACATGTATCCATTCTCCCCCAGACTCACCTCCCATCCAGGCTGCCAGGTAACAGAGTTCCCTGTCCTATACAGTGGGTCCTTGTTGGTCATCCACATAAAATGTAGCAGTGTGTACAATTCCATCCCAAACTCCCTACCTATCCCTTCCCCTCATCTTTACCCCTACTAGCAACCATATTTTCATTCTCTTAAGTCTGTGAGTCTGTTTCTATTTTGCAAACAAGTTCATTTGTATCTCTTCTTTTGAGAGTCTGCATACAAGGGATGTCATACGATATTTCTTCTTCTCTGTCTGACTTAAGCAAAGTGAGTATATTTAAGCTTGTACTTGTTCTTTTTAAGGCATAATGCTATTGCATACTTAATAGACTACAGTACAGTGTAAATATAACTTTTATATGCACTGGGAAACCAAAACGTTTGTGTGACTCACTTTATTTCAATATTCATTTTAGTTTGGTGATCTGGAACTTAACCCACAATATCTCTGAGGTACGCCTGTACTATCCTGTGCACATTATATAAATTTTATTTAAATAGATAAGAATATTTAAGTACTTTTCATATTTGCCAGTTTTTGGTATCATTTTATTATTAACTGCTTTATTTGAAGGAATACACTTTTTGAAGTCAGGCCAACATAGGTTTAAATTCTGGTTCTGTCTTCACCTCTGGCTTTGTTGAGATGCAGGGAATTAAAATGCCTTTCTGAGGCTTTGTCTCTGTTTCTGCACAAAGGACCTGTTAATGCCCAACATACTTGGTTCTGGTAAGAATTAATTGAATATTCTATGTAGTACCCTTAACATATTAAGGACCTGACACTCAATAAAGAGTGACTTAAAAATATTCCTTGTGGCTCAGATGGTAAAGAATCTGCCTGCAATGGGAGAGACCCAGGTTTGATCCCTGGGTTGGGAAGATCCAAGGAACTGGCAACCCACTCCAGTACTCTTGCCTGGAGAATCCCATGAGCAGAGGAGCCTGGCGGACTGCAGTCCATGGGGTCGCAAAGAGTCGGACATAACTAAGTGACTACACTTTAAAAAAAAACAACACGTGATAGTGTATAGATGGTAACGCAATACCTATACTTCTTTACTTAGAGTATCTATCAATCATCATGAGAAGAAAATGAGTCAATCATCATGAGAAGAAAATGAATAAGCAAAAAATGTGCCAGAAAGCTTTTTCTTTTAACTTATTTTTTATTGGCAGTTCTGGGTCTTCGTTACTGCTTGGGGCTTTTCTCCAGTTGGGGTGAGCAGGGGCTGCCCTAGGTGCGGTGTGAGCTTCTCATTGCGGTGGCGTCTCTTGTTGTGGAGCACAGGCTCTAGAACACAGCCTCAGTAGTTGTGGTGCACGCACACTTAGCCGCTCCTCAGCATGGAGGATCTTCGTGGGTCAGGAATGGAACCCATGTCTCCTGCATTGGCAGGCAGGTTCTTATCTGCCAGGCCACCAGGGAAGCCCCAGAAGGCTTTTATTAAAACATACTTTGATCAGTTTATAAGTAGAATCTGTTGTATCAAAAGCGCTTACCAGACCAATTAACATGAAAATGCTAATATGTCAGTAAGCTGTACAATATCAACATTGTGCCATATAGTCTACCCTGGTGCTGGGAAAGATTGAAGGCGGTAGGAGAAAGGGACAACAGAGGCTGAGAGGGTTGGATGGCATCACCGACTCAGTGGACATGAGTTTACTCAAGCTCCGGGAGTTGACAGGGAAGCCTGGCGCGCTGCAGTCCACGGCGTTGCAAAGAGTCAGACACGACTGAGCGACTGAACTCAACTGATACAGTCTACAGTTGTAAAAGTATCAGAACCAGCAATAAAATAATAGTCAAGGGCATCCTTTTGATTTTAGGGAGAATTCCCTTATTTACAATTATATAGCTTAAGGAGGAATTCCAATATTTAATGACAAATGAGAGGACAAACAAGGAAATTCACAGTCAAACTACAAAATGAGATAGTTAAATGTCAACATTTAGGAAAAAATATTTTCCACTATTATTTGCAAATCATTGATACAATTTTTGTGTTTCAGTTCATTTTTTAGTGATGAAAGCAATCAAGTTATTTTAAAAATCCTGTAAACATTTAAAAAAATATTACAAAATCTCATGACATAGAAATCAAACATTCTTCTATAGTAATTATTCATATTTTAAACGCATGCAGAGCACTGAATATTTGCTTTTAAGTGTAGAATACCTTTTAAGACACTGGAGAAGCATGCTGTTGCACATATTTTGTTTTATCCAATTAGTCCAGAGCATTCATCTTATACCTCTTCATTGACTTCTTCTTTGAGAAACTTATCTGATGGGCGCTGAAGTTTTCCTTTCATCTTAAAAAAAAAAGCACATGTAGATATTAAAATTAAATGTTAATATTATCATTAGTTCTATAATAATCAGAGATCAAAAGTAACTCCTCTTTCTTTTTCTCTCTCTCCTCTTCCTTCTTTCTCTTCTCTTGATACAGTTAAAATCATCTTGAGGGTATCTTATTAACTACCCTCTCTCTTATAGATGTACCCAGTTAGATACTCACAATATGATTTTATTTATAAACAAGAATAATTTTGTTTCTCATGAAGTTCTCACTAGGTACTTTAGGAATTCTGAATCCAAAAAATAGTCATCCTGATCATTATTTAATACTCTTGGACTAGACCTAAAAGTCCCCATTTTATCACAGTGGAAGGAGGCAAGGAGGGGGACAAGGAGCCTTTAAACAGCAGCAGAAACAGAAGCAGATCCATAAAGTAGCATTTTAGCAGGAGGTGACCCTCAACTCGTCCATAATGATTCTGAACAGCCACTCTGAGACTCAAGGGAAGGCGCAGGGAGGGATTTAGGAATTATGGTATGGATAGTACAAGTTCTTCCATCTAGTGACAGAATCTCAAAGGAGCTCATATCAACTCCTATCTCTGTACCTCCTTATGGGACATTCTAGACACTGCCTGAAAAATTCTTCCCAAAACAGTACTATTTATTTAAAAAGTAGACACTTTATGCAGTTACCTTATGCCCCAAACCCCTACAAATGAAATTTCCATTGACAGTTTTTCCAAGTGGTGTGGTGGATTCATGCATATTACACACTCACTCAGAACTGGTTTTTTTTCTTTTCTTTTTTTTTACTTTTAATTATTGATGCATCTAGAACAAAGTTAGCAACTACATGGTAAGTCAATTTCAGATTTTTTATAAGAAATTCTGGGAGATACACATTGCATATACAGATTAAAAAAGCATCAAAATAAGTAACATCAAAACGAAGTATATTTCAGAATGTTTTTGACTGCAGTGGTTCTTCTAGTACAAATAAGAGATATTTAACAGTCTCTTCACTAAAAGAATTCAAGGTTTTTGATTTGTGCTTAGCAAAGAAAAGGGTTTCCCTGGTAGCTCAGCTGGTAAAGAATCCACCTGCAATGCAGGAGACCCTAGTTCAATTCCTGGGTTGGGAAGATCCGCTGGAGCAGGGATAGGCTACCCACTCCAGTATTCTTGGGCTTCCCTGATGGCTCAGCTAGTAAAGAATCCGCCTACAATGCAGGAGACCTGGGGTCAATCACTGAGTTGGGAAGATCCCCTGGAGAAGGGAAAGGCTACCCACTCCAGGATTCTGGCCTGGAGAATCCCATGGACTGTATAGCCCATGGGGCCGCAAAGAGTCGGACACAGCTGAGAGTCTTCCACCAGCAATGAAAAGCTTCTCAGAAACCTTTATTACCAAAATTACAAGACCAACTGAAAAATATTTTTTTTTTAAATCTTTAAATGCTTTTTAACCACCCACCCCAAAGGCACTGAGCTTGATTTTAATGACTTGAATGGATGAGAGATTATGTATATCATATAAGTTTCTTGGTTCATCTGGATTGCTATGGCAAAAATACCATAAACAGTTTCTCACAGTTCTGCAAGCTGGTAAGTGCAGGATGAAAACACTGATGAATTTGGTATCTAGTGAGGACCCTTCCCAGATTGTGGATGGCCATCTTCACACTGTAACCTCACATGGTGCAAAGGTGGTGGAGCTCTCGTTTTTGTTTTTCTTATAAGGGCACTAATCCCATTTATGGAGACTCTACTCTCATGACCTCACCACCTCCCAAAGCCCCCACCTCCTAATTCCATAACCTCGGGGGGTTAGGATTTCAACATGTACATTTCTGATAGACAGACATTCAGTTAATTGTGGCAAAGTTGTAGATTGGGTCAGATACAGAATTTTAAATTTACCCTGAATGAGATATAGGGGAGTCTGAATGTATCGAAATTGGAATAAACCATAAAAGAAGCAGACTCACAAAAAAAAATTTGTTTCTAACAACATGAGGTTTTAGGAAACTCAGAGGTTTCTCTCCTTCCTAGCCCATAGGAATTGCGTGACGTCACTTTGCACCTCGCACAAATCCTGCATCTGTGAACCATCGCCACCACCGCAACTTCCTTCTGGGGAGATGGCTGCAGACCTAAAAGAAGGAAGCGAGGCACGCGCTCAGGGCGTAAGTGTGGGGCACATTAGCACAGTGTGTTTAAGGCGCTGGGAGGGTTTACCATTCATTCATTCAGCAGGGGCTTAGGAAGGTCTTGTGTGTGCCCACTGATGCTGGACGCTGGGTGTGATGGTAAACCAACTGGACACGGGCTCTGGATGCAAAAAAGTACTGTGTGTGTGTGCTCTGGTGGGGAAGAAAGACACATTGATAATCACACGGTAGATCTGAAAAACTCCAGATATGAATAATGGTATGACAAAATGATAAAGATACTCTAAGAGTATGTATCAGGGAGACTGATCTAGCCAGAGTGGTCAGACCTTGGAGGGAAAGAGAGCTCAGCTGAGAGCTAAAGAATGAGCAGGAACTCAGTATGTGAGAGAAGGAGAGTGGTACCTTCCGACAGATAAACCATTGTGTGCAGACCTGGGGGCAAGTCTTGGTCAAAGGGAGTCTGGATAGCTAGAGTGAGGAAGGAGAGCACGTGTGGTTTGGGATGTAGCTATGGTGGTAAATCCATGGGTCATGCTTAGATTTGTTTTTATCCCACTGTCAGTACAGATCCATGAAAGCATTTTAATGGGGGAGTGGGCAGAGTCAAATGTTTTTATTCAGAAATTATCACACTGGATACTGAATAGAGATTGCCTAGAAGCTTTGACAAACATGAACTACCAAATGCTGATATATAGATATATATATCTATATAATTTGAAATATATGTATATATATATATATCAATGTTTAGTAGGAAATGAATTTCCTAATCATTACATGTTGCTTTTCAAATTATATATTTCAAATTCAACTTCTTTGGCCAGAAGAATCAGATTTTACTTCTTGATAGATATACCCACATACCTAAAACTCTGATGGTTTATTCAGTTTTGTTTTTTTTTTAGTGACTAAATATGACACAAGATTTTTATTCATGATATTTAAGAATAAAAGATCCCAGAAAGTATATGTGTACATACCATTATCAAAAGTGACAATCATTATTTTAACTTTGAGATTTAAGGTTTTGATGAAACCAAACATAAAATCTATATGAGCAAAATTAGCCTTTTAAGGATAAATTCAAGAAAGACCAATTGGTCTAATACCTTGAACTTCCCTCTAATACCCAGGCCTTGTCCTGCCCCAGGGTCTTGGAACATGCTATTCATTCTTCCTAGGAGAGACATATCAACAGTATAATATTTGCTGAATGAATGAATGAGTCAAGGATTTCCCTGGTGGCCCAGTAGCTAAGACTCCATGCTCCCAGTGCAGGGGGCCTGTGTTCAATCCATGGTCAGGGAACTAGATCCCACATGCTGTCACTAAGACTTCACATGCTGTAGCTAAAGATCCCACATGCCACATCTACAACCCAGCACAGCCAAATAAATAGACATTAAAAAAAAAAAATGAATGAGTCAGGATCTTCTTAAGAATATAAACTATACTAAGTATTCACTTCCCCAAAGTAGCTGTAATACATGGTATCAGTGTATAGATTTGAATTCCTAGAGCAGTGATTCTCAGCTGGGAGCATCTTCCCCAGAGGGGACATTTTGCAGTGTCTGAAGATTTTTTTGGTCGTTGTAACTGATGGTGTGCCATCAGCGTCCGTCGGGCAGAGGCCAAGGATGCTGACAAACACCCCATAAGGCACAGGACAGGGCCCACAACAAACAACTTCTGGTCCCAAATGTCAGCAATGCTGGGGTTGAAAAACCCTGCTATAAACTAATACATTTGCATTAGGAGAAGTCAGTTTTAGTCACTCTGCTGGGTCTTTGAGTCTGTCACATGACATAAAAGCCTATTTAAGTAATACTAGGAAAGTGAATCCTCTTGATTAAAGACTACTGTCATATCCTCAGGGATTGTGCGTTATTTCCATCAGAGTCAATGCCCCTGGTCCACAACTTAGGAACCAAGGTTCCCCTGTTTGTGAGTATCTTGCTTACTTCCTCACAAAGTTAAGATGACCCCTGCCTTTCCATTTGTTTTTCCAATGGTAAAATAACCAGTGATCTGCAAAGCTGAAGGCATATCTCTGGACCAAAGTGAGACCCTCTTCCTCCTCTACCACTTGACTAAACTCCTTTTTCATGATGGCTAGGATTCGGCCAGTTACATAGTTCATTCTACTGAAGTTCACCATTAATTTCAAGAGAATTGGGAGTATATTGCCTGTTTGTGAAAATCAAGAATCTGTGGAATTTTCAATACATGCACACACACACACACACACATATTAACACACCTTTTATACAAAACTACAAGACCACAAGGCCTTGCTATATAAAATATCCAGATATCCATTTTATGAGACTAATATACACCTGAAAGATGCTTTGATTCCTTTAAAAAAAAAAAAAGACAAAACTGTAAGTGAAGTGGTCATATTTACCCAGGAAATGACCTGAGTGGAAGGTGAAGTATTTGTTACCTGATTTGAGTCATTTAGAAAATACTTAGCAAAGTATGAAAATATGCTTCCTTAGCTTATTTTTTAATTACCTCCTCTCCCATAAATATTTGTAACTCTTTGCAGACATGCAGTCAGGCTAATATTGACATTTCCCATAAGTGGTCCCACACTTTCCTTTTCAGGCTGTAGGAGGTCAGTGAGTACTTTCTGACCTAGTGAGTTTTCTAAGGCCATACATCCTACCTTAGAAGAACACTTTGATTTAGTACTTCAGGTAACAGCCATGCACTAGATGTTTTATGTTTAGAGAACAGAAATGTCTAAATTATTATGTTCCAACTTTAGTAAGATAAAAAGAATTTCCTTTCTAGTGAAAAACATGTTTCTGCATAAAATAATTGACTCTCATGGAAATTACCATTCAAAGACCTAGGAAGCAGAGAATCAGTCATAAGACTGGAATTGTTAAAAGAGGCTGTTGAAAAGACAATTGATTTATAATGCTTGGACTCGAGGTGGAAGTTTATGGACAGGACCCTTTCTGTCATGTATTTTCGCAGTGACAGGGCATTTGCAGACTAGCCAAGTGTTACTGAGCTGAAGAATCCGACTGACCTGACATTGAGGGAATTCTGATGTGGGGGCACTGGGTAACCTGGTGATGACATCTTTAGGACCTCTCCTCCAGCTCTCCTGGAAGCAAAAGCAAATTTGGAAACTGTTAGTTCGTTTCCCTTGGCTTAGGAATATCTGGATTCGAAGCTGGGATCTCAGACGTGTACTGGCCTGGAGGACTTGCAGCAGGACAACTTGGCTCCAGGAAGGCTCAGAGAGTGGGTGCAGGCCCATTTGGGATCATGCCACTCTTAAGCTACACCCACGGAACTTCCAGGGTCAAGAATTCTCCAGGGAAGTGTTGAAGCAGCTACATACTTTACATTTTACAGGTATGCATTCCAGTGTTTCTAATAGCAGAGCTCCCTTTATTTTTTTAAACTTTTACAGTGGAGTATAGCTGACTAACGGTGTCGTGATAGTTTCAGGTGGTCAGTGAAGGGACTCAGCCATACACACACATATATCCAAATTCCCCTCCCACCCAGGCTGCCACATAACATTGAGCAGAGTTCGCTGTGCTATGCAGTAGGTCCTTGTTGGTTATCCATTTTAAATAGAGCTGTGTGTACATGTCCATCCCAAACTCCCTCTTCTTCCCTGACCACCGTAAGTTCATTCTCTAAGTCTTCGAGTCTATTTCTGTTTTGGAAATAAGTTCATTTGAGTTATTTTTTTTTAAACTCTGTATATCAGGGATATCATACGATTTTCTCCTTCAGAGCTCCCTTTAAAGCTACTGATTTCCCCAAATTAAATATTTATCTCTTTGAACTTGAACCCTAGAAGCAGGCTATTTGAATCTCTAATGCAAAGGCTTTAAGAGAATGGAGCTACTGTACTTTTTATTATAACTTCTGGGGCTTTATAGTTATACATATTCTTTAAATATGGCATCATCGACTCAATGGACATGAGTTTGAGCAAACTCTGGGAGATACTGAAGAAGAGGGAAGCCTGGCATCCTGCAGTCTATGGGGTCGCAAAGAGTCGGACATGACAGAGACTGAACAACAAATATTCTTTAAAAATAAAAACTATTATATCATGACAGTTTTAAAATATACAGAAAAACAGAAAGAATACCACAAAGACTTGTATACTTTACCATCCAGATTCAATACTTGTAAACATTTTGCCTTTTCTGTTAATCTAGATATAGGTTGTATTTGTGCTGTTTTACTCACTAAGTCATGTCCAACTCTCTTGCAACCCCAGGGACTGTAGCCCACCAGGCTCCTCGGTCCATGGGCATTCTCCAAACAAGAATGCTGCCATGGGTTGCCATTTCCTTCTCCAGATCATTTTCCCAAACCAGGGATGGAACCTGCATCTCCCACATTGCAGGCAGATTCTTTTCCACTGAGCCACCTGGGAAGCCCAATCTAGAAATATACTCTCTATATAATTTATACTTGTATCATTGTTATACTTATCTTTTTGACTATAACACTTAATTTATATATATCATGATTCTTTCCTCCAAATTCTTTAGTGTGAGAAGAAATGCTCTCCATATGATCACAGTAGCATGATTATACCTAACATCAACAATAGTTCCCTAATAAAATCAGATACCCAGTCTATTGGTCTACATTCCAATTCTCCCATATACCTGTTCATGAGGATTCGATCATAAGGCACTCAATACATTTGTTGTGTCTCTAAGTCTTTCTAAGTCAAGTTGTTTTTACCACTTTTTATTTCTGCCCCTGCTACTAACTTCTTTAAGATATCAGACCAGATGTCCTTTAGAATGTTTTACATTCTGCATTTGTCTGGGTGTGTTTTCATCACATAATTTATATTTCTCTATCACCTATATTTTCTATAAGCTGAAATTTAAAACTAACGTCATGATTAGACACAAGTTAAACACTTTTGTGAAAAATAGTTCGTGGAAAAATCAGTATTTATTGTTGCATTTAATTTACAGAATGTCTGTGTTGTTAACAAGTAAGTAGTGCCTCTAGATTAATTCCATTAGTCAGATCTTTCACCACAAAGGTCTATTTTCTCCTTTTCAATTAACAAATAATCTGTGGGGAGATACTCAACATTATGTTAATATTTTGTTTACCAACATTTCACGAAAAACGTTTACAGCCATTGAAGTTTCTTCCCTTAGCTGTTTGATTGAGATTAGCAGTGACTTTCTACTTATTTTTTTTTACATTTATTATTATCATATAAATAAGTAAAAAAAAAATTTTATCAACTAGGGCCCCTTTTTTAAAATCCTTGAATCTATAGTTCTTGTTGAAAAAACAAGATGTCATATCTTGTTCTCATCGTTTTTTTGGACTGTGCTGGATCGTCGTTGTTTCGAGGGCTTTTCTCTAGTTGCGGTTAGCAGGGGCTACTCTCAGTCACAGTGTGCAGGCTGTGAGGTGTGTTCTCCTTTAGTTGTGGAGCGCGGGCTCTGGGGCATTCAGACTTCAGTAGCTGTGGTACGTGGGTTCCGTAATTGTGGTCCCCGGGCTCCAGAGCACAGGCTCAGTAGTTGTGGCGCTTAGGGGCTCAGTTGCTCCATGGCATGTAGGAGCTCCATGGGCCAGGATCAAACATGGTCTCCTGAACTGTTTCATCTTTTAATTACCAGTTTTCAGAAGTAAGGAATTGGTATGTTAGCCATCTCCAGAGGTGATCAATGAGTTTGTTTGATTTATAGTCTCTTTCCTTAGTCTTACTATTAACTCAATGATATATATTTATGCAATGGATTCCAATGAATTATAGTTATTATTTTTATTGGTGTTTGAACTCTCCCAGTTTGGATCAGGAGTAGTCACTCTAGGCTGGCAACTTGTGTCCTTTTAACACAATCTGTTCATCCTTGAATACTTTCCTTCTCAGAATATGGAGGGCACTCATGGTGTTAGAGGTTTGGCAGTCACCATTCCCTTCCACTTCTTTTCTTCTTCCTTTAGAATCAGCCATTTCCTAAGTGTCTCTGATTCCTTCAGTGTGAATAATAATTAGAAAATGAAAACTGGGTGTGAGGAGTACTGATTTCCACAAGGAATATATTGTTTCTGAATGTTTTTGGATGGAGAGAGCCTGAAAATATATCTTGTAAGATTATATTTGTATTTGATATTTTCAACTTTTTAACATTACCATGGTTTTAACTTTTAAAAAATGTGTATGCATATATCTCTTTTTCTATATTATTGCAACTCTTGGATCTTAAACAATACAGTAATTACTATGAAGACAAAGAAACTGAGATAATTTTAAGATTCCTCAGCTTTTTTAACCTTAGACTATATCTCTGAGAGCAAACAGAATATGCAGTATGTTCTAAAATCATTCTGATGTGAATACTTGTATTTCAAAAAGCTTCTCAGTGCTATGTATTTTTCATTCGTCCTATAAAAACCATCTTTTTATACTTCCTTTCTCTTGTTTTAGTGCAGCCCTTTTAGTAGCTTCCAGTTAACCTCTAGTTTGAAATCTGATTGAATTTGGTTCTTCTCACCTTTTTCCCTCTATTTCTATCATCTCTCTCATTACCTGTAAACCAAGAGTCCTCCCTCCAACAAAAGAAAACTTTTGTTCTCTGACACTCCAATCTGGATGCCAGTTCCTTTGATTACTTCCTCACTTTCAGAACTAATCCATCATCTTCCTCTGAAATTAACAGGGTCTTCTCCAGTAATACCACCAATTATATAGTTTGAAAGACACTTGGTCATACTTTTATGCTGTTTAGTAATAGTTCTACAGTGGAGAAAATGGGAGGAATTTGGCTAAAATTATCCCAGTTGAGTGTCTAGTTTGATCAGACCCTCAAAATACTGGCTGGCCTGTTTCTTTCTACCCGGCACTCTGCTCTTTTTTGCAGTCTTCTGGCATTGTGGGAAATAATTTCACAATGCATTTTTGCCCATTAGAAGATCTGCAGTGTTTTTCACCATGACTTTGGGTATTTCTTTCTGTAATAACTTTGACCCTCTCCCAATATTTATTGTTTACTAAATAAATGATCTATTTCTCACACAATGATTTAGGGGGAAATTTTATGAAGCAGAAATTCTGCAGTGCTCCACGTAAAGTTCTGCTATTTCCATAAATTCCACTAGTAGTCTGTCCTGATTCTTGTGACAAATCTACTTTTTACTTCATTCTAAGACTCAGTAACAAGATAAAATGATGTTAAAAATGATTTTAATTCACCTGAGAATGTAATTTACCTCAGACAATAAATAATATTAACTGAAAAGAAACTGAATTGCAATAAGTTTGCAAGGAACTGTAAGTATACAGAATTTAACTGCATGCAAAATCTTTAACCCTACTGGTTTTCAAATGGATATTGTTGTGTTTCATCCTATGCAATATTTCACTTCCTATGTGCATTTTAAGGGCATCTCATTTTAAAGAAAGCAAACAGAATACCATGGAGAAGAACGTATAGAAATGTTTAGTGCTGGGTGTTATGAAGCTCTTAACACTGACCTTGAAGATTTGTTACTAATGAAAATGATCAGCATTATTTGTAGGTTCACATTAGGAATACTGAAATCTAAGAGCAAGTTGTGAAGCTCAGACTCACAGATTCTTTTTAAAATCTGAAATTCAGTTTTTCTTTGGGATAACTATTAACTGTAGACAGAGGAACCCTATGGAGGAGACTGAAGATCACAGAGAGAACTAGACATTAACAGTGTAGTAAAGCAAAAGAGAAGAAATGAATTAAATTCACAAAATACTATCATCATGTTCCTCAGCTACTGAAGAACAGAAGCAGTAATGTTTCCAGCCAGAGACATCTTAAATAAGAGCATGTGGATACGTGACAGCTGCGGCAGTCAGATAAGAAAAGCATCGTGAAACAGTAGAGAAGTCATTTTCCTGCAACTTATTTATAGTCGCCAGGGCTATAAAGGTACCGGGAGAAGCGGGGGGTGGAAAAATCAATCCCAGCCTGTGAGAGAAAAAACTCAGTACCGATTTTGTAAACATTATACATTGAAACAGTGATACCGTTATTCCCCTACATTTCCCACTGTTCTTAGATATAAATCGGCCTAGTGAAGAATTCTCATTGATGCCAAGATGCATTTCTTGGTAGTTGTCAAATGTTGTGAGACAGCTGTAAAGCTGCTAAGAGTAATTCAATTTTAGCAGATTCTAATGACGTTTGTGTTGACAGAATAATATTCATGGCATGTAGCCGGACGGAGCCTCATGGAGATCTAATAACCTTCTGGCCTAATGTGAATGCCTATTATATCTCCCTAAAGAAGCAAGGAGAGTTATTTGAAACAACATACAGAAACACACTGTCCTCTGTTTCTGAAATTTCCACTGGGCAACCAGCCCGGATATCAGTCCAGTTACAAAGTACTGCACACTTTAAATAGGAAAAACAAAATCTAACTATAGACCAGCAAGTTGTTGAAGCATCTTTAAACTCTTTTATCTCCCCAAGAATTCTGAGTACAGTTACAAGAGCAAGAGAAGGGGGAGAAAGAGAAACATTTTTTTCCCCTTCCATGAAGGAGAGCCTATGAAATCATAGGGAAAAAATGTTCTGACAAAATACAGTGTATAATCTTTTCAAAATACCCTGGATGGCCCTTTACCCTGAGTGCATCAACTGTGAAAATAATATGACTTAAAAATTGTAAAATGCATCTTTTAAGAATTCAGCTTTTAAAGCAGATTAGTTACAACACTGTGGCTCTTATTCCCACAGCATCCCTGAGGGGCTTAGCTTAACTTTCTCACGGAAAAAGCAATGCTGTGTATTACAACTCCTAGAAAGAACTTGGCCTGCTCTTGAAATAGCTACGTAGTATTCCCCAAATAAGAATTTTACGACTCTGGGAATCCCAGGGTCACAAATCTCACCCCCAGGGTCCGAAGTCCCACGCCAGCTTGCTGCTTCTCCTTTGAGGGAAGTCGGTGACTTGATGCTGCCCTGAACGCCAGTCTTTGTCCGAGGTGACCCAGAGGCCCTGTGAATCAGATAGAACGAAGCGGTGTTTGCAGAGGTCAGCAGGAGTGGAAAGAACAGAGAAAAAATCAAAGTGAAAGTCAAAAGAAAACCCATCTATTCTGGAGCGTGCAAAATCAAATATAGAAAAACGAGGAAAACTTAACTTCTCTATACAGCTATTGCTGTGAGCCAAAATGCATTTTCTGCTAATTCTTTTAAAGGACCTGTTAAATCATCCAGCTTTAGAAATCTTCCTTTATCATATATTTTTCTCCCCATGATATACAGCTGGAGTGCTTGGAGTATAACTTAAGTGAAAATAAATTGAGTGAGACTCAGTCTCCCCTGCCTGAGGCATATACTGCATTTGCTCTGCTCACCTCGCACCTGTCACATACTGCCTCATTCCCTGATTTTATAGATTTGTCTGTGTCTGTCTTACTTCCCTTAATAAGGCATAAGATTCTTGAGCACAAGGACCCCGTCTTATTCAACCTGTCTCCTTCAAAGTGTGATAGATCCCGAAGGAGGACCTGCGGTGGTCAGGTAAGCTGGAGCCACGGTAGCACCGCCCGCAGAAAACAAAACCACGTCTCAGAGAGATGCCCGGGTCCTCTCCTTCTCAGACACTGATGGCTCTTTCTACAGAAAGAGCCGGAATATCCTAACAGAAAGCTGGATGCATGTGGCCGTAGTAGTGGATTCCATTTTTAGAAAAAGCACATTAAAATTTTTAATATACCTTCGCTCTTCTTTCCCAAAATAAATTGTATATTTAACCTCAGGGCTGCAGGGGGACAACCATAGTTATGCATGTTTAGAAGTACAGATAAATTTCTTCTGTAATAGGTCTAACATTTCTTCCACATCATTCACCTGGGAAGTAGAAGAAAAGGATACTTATACTTGTTCGTGAAGAATGCATTTCATTCTTCCAGGATTTCTAAAGCAACTGCACTAACTGCATCTATTCCAGGTAAAGGCTTGGTCTTTTCAATTACAACTCACGCCACCCTCTCACAGGTATGTACACAGCATACATGTGGTGCACCTTATAGGTAAAAAAAGTTTTACCTGTTTATGCATTTCTGTTCCACTTCGTTCTAGAAGGGAATTCTGGCAACTGAATAATTTGCAATAGAATGATTCCATAGATTTTTCCATAAGTCTGTTGAATGGACTCCCCAACAATACTACCATATGTGATTTCTTTGGTGGAATGTGAAAGCCTAGAAAATAAAAAGCAAAGTTATTAGATGTAATTTTAAAAGGCTTCAATTTGGAAAAAATATGTAATGAGAAGCAAAAATATTGAAAATAGTCAGAACTCAACTAGGGAATCCTAGATAGACATGAATATTGAAAAAAGAAAGTGATATCACATACGTTACTCTTCGTGTTGTCACAAAGCCAGGCCAAACAATAAGAAAAAAGTCTGTAAACAGTAATTTGGCCTGAGTCAGAGGAAAGTCTCCATCCTCCACAACAATTTTTCCAATTCTAATTTATCTAGTTCTGTGAATATTGACAGATTTGTTTAAAGAAACACAATAATACAGGAAAGAAGCTAAAGAGAGCTTGCCAATAAGCAAAATATGTCAACTTCTGTGCCAAGTTATGTTGCCAATGCTCTTTAAAAGTAAGGCCCAGAATTACTATTAAGCGATAATTAAAAGGAAAACCATATGCTCAGGGCCAGCTTGGTTTACAGAGGGAGGGTAAATTTTGCCTTGTACTTCATACATTTATATATAAGTGATTTCTATTATATAGTGATCTAACCCAGGTTAATATATAAGCTTTAATTGATTCTTTTAAAAAGTCAATCTATGCTGATTAACTTACTATTTCTCTTGCCACAAATTTATAAATCATTCATTCATCATGAGTCACTACATAACATTATAAAAACATTTTGTTTATTATAAATCCATATGTTGAAAGAAAATTAAATCTAGCAATTTTTCAGCAAACAAAACAAGAAAAACAATAGAGCCTTTAAAATGATCTCTCTGAAAAGGTGTAACCAGATTGGAATAATTGTGGACTTCTTTTCCTAGAGTTAATGTCAGTCTATACAACAAATTATCTCAAACACTAGCTTTGACTCATACAGTTATGATAAGCCCAGAAGATAGTAGCTTTGACTCATACAGTTATGATAAGCCCAGAAGATAGTAGCTTTGACTCATACAGTTATGATAAGCCCAGAAGATAGTGGGGAAGTCACCATGTTAGCCCATTCTCTCTAGAAATATTTGACTTCTACAACACTTTGTCCACTTATGGATCAGTTCAGTCACTCAGTCATGTCTGACTCTTTCCAAACCCATAGACTTCATCACGCCAGGCTTCCCTGTCCATTACCAGCTCCTGGAGCTTGCTCAAACTCATGTTCATTGAGTCGGTGATACCATCCAACCATCCCATCCTCTGTCGTCCCCTCTCCTCCTGCCTTCAATCTTTCCCAGCATCAGGGTCCTTTCAAATGAGTCAGTTCTTCACATCAGGTGGCCAAAGTATTGGAGTTTCAGCTCCAGCATCAGTCCTGCCAAAGAATATTCAGGGTTGATTTCCTTTAGGATTGACTGATTTGATCTCCTTGCTGTCCAAGGGATTCTCAAGAGTCTTCTTCAACACCACAGTGCAAAAGCATCAATTCTTTGGCAGTCATCCTTCTTTTATAAGCAATTTATATGCCATTTTGCCATATGCTGTTTTCATGGATGCACTTAAAAAATCTTTAAAAAAGTATCATGGTATTTTTTTTTTAAGAGGAACATTTTTAAAGTCTTTATTGAATTTGTTACAATATTTCTTCTGTTTTATGCTTTGTTTTTTTGGCCATGAGGCATGTGGGATCTTAGCTCCCCAAACAGGGATCGAACCCACACCCCCTGCATTGGAAGGTGGAGTCTTAACCACTGGACCACCAGGGAAGTCCCATTACCCTGATCCTTTTGATCCTAAAGTTATTTGAACTATATTTCAAGGCCCAGTTCACTGTACCGTGAGTCCAGCCCACAGGAGTAGACAGACTAAAGAGGCCTTAATTACTCTCCTTTAATTCTCCAAGCATGTTAGAGAAACTCCAGGGCCTAGTGTCACAAAGGAAGGTAAACTGTTCCTTTCTGTTTCAGGTGGGTGTGTGAACGCAACCCTGGAAAGCTCTCCATTGTGCGGGAAAAGTTGCAAGGCTGTGATCTGGGTGTTCTGCAAACTCCCCACTTCTAAGATTTATATTTTGTTTTACAAATGAAAGTTTATTTTATTAAAGAAAAAAAAAAAAGCAGTGCAGCTCTGCTTGGGCTTGTTAAAAGGCTGTGTGCATTCCACAGTGGCTACAGAGAATGAATGCAGAAATCAGAGCCCTGGGGTTATTTGCCTGAAAGGATCTGGAGAAATACAAAACTGCTTTCATAAAAGTCTTTCTAGAGATCAGACTGCTGTGATTAGGATGTGAAAATTGAGGGGTTTGCTTTCTAATATTTCCCTTTCTATGCTCCCTTCTGGGTCATGACAATTAATTGGCCTACTTGGGGCCAAGTGCAGCTAACTCTGTGATAATTGCTAAAAAAAACCTATCGTGGAGTCAAAATAACTCCTTGGGAATTTCACTTTTCTGTCAATGAGAGACTCCAGGACAAATACTTAATCTGCATCTGATACATTCTTCCCAATTACCTTTACAGAATGACTGAAGGGTCCACATGTTAGCAGTGGCTTTTTTCAAAGTTTGTGCATTAAAAATATGCAGTTTGAGTTTGTATTATTAAACATTGGAGTGGCAAAATCTTTTTAGAGCTGTAGTATTGAGTCTCGCTGACTTTCATCTAGTTTGCCCATGACTAAAGTGATCCGTGTGGATTAAGGCAATAATTCAATCTGAATGTTTGCTTTGTATTTTAAAAACAAATGAAATGTTGAACAGTTGTCAGGTGTTAGCTTGATCTTTATTGTAACTCTTTGCTAAGATTACGAGGATTACACTGAGCACTTGAGGTAAGATTTGAATAGTGACAAATACCAGGTTACTGTTATCTGGTTTCAGCATCAGTCAAAGAAGTATTAAATAATCAGATAATGTCTCTGAGCTCTCAAAACACGAAATCCCTTTATGCTAATCCACACATGCTACCAATCAGGAGGCAGCCACAGAAACTACACAGAAAACAGTATATGTGTTTCTATTCACAGATTGTGTATTCAGTATAAATTAGGAATTAAGATACTCTGTTCTGATTCATCCACATGTCTTACCTTTAGGCAAGAAAAAATACCCATGGGTTGCAGGCTCTTCCCTGGCCTCCAAAACTCACTGTGATATCTCCATTCTTGCTTCCAGTGATTCCATCCTGTTTTTCACCTATCTTTAAACCCAACTTAAAAAATGAAAATATAGTTGTTATTAGTGTCATGATATTTTGAGTCTAAATTATACCTTCAAAATGATTTTATCTAATCCATTCACTTTAGAGATAAGAAAACTGAAGCTTACAGAATTATACTTCATTTTTAGTAGAAATCAAAACTTCTGATCAACAGCTCACGTATATTTTCATTACACCAAATTAGTTTTGGAAATTTATTGTCTGTCTGCTCACTAAATCATTATCTTTGAAGAGGAAGACACTTCGAATTTTTTAACAAAGCTCTAAAACATTGCTTTTCATTTTCATTTGATGATATGGGGTCTCTATGCACATTTGCAGGCTTCGCTGGTGGCTCAGATGGCAAAGAACCTGCCTGCATTGCGGGAGACAAGGGTTCCATCCCTGGGTCCAGAAGATTCCCTGGAGAAGGAAATCTGAGAAGCAAGGATTCTAAGTATACCAAGAAGCCAACATGTTTAATAAACAATTGACCCTTGGACAGCATGTGTTTGAACTGTGCAGGTCCACTTATATTACAGATTTTTTTCAATAAGTATATTGGAAAAATTTTTGATTTATGACAATTTGAAAAAATTCTCAGATGAGCCTTGTGGCTTAGAAATATCAAAAAATGTAAGAAAAAGTTAAGTATGATATGAATGCATAAAATGAATATAAATAGTAGGCTGTCCTTTCATAGACAGGTAATATTTAATATGAAATGATGAAATTACCAGACAAAAAATTTAAAACTATAATAAATATCTTTAAGAATTTAAAGGAAAAGGTGACCTAGTAAGTAAATATATGAGGAGTCTTAGCATAACAATTAAATCTATTATAAAGAATCAAATGGAAAAAGTCTAGAATTGAAAAGTATGCAATCTGAAATAAAAATTCATTAGATGAACTTGACAGCAGATTGACAACTACAGAAGAAAGGACAATGAAATTAAATATAAAAAATTAGAAATTATCCAATCTGAAGAACAGAGAATATTTTTTTTAAATGCAGTTACTTGTGGAATGACATTAAGCAGTATAACATTTCATGTATGTTTTATGCCAGAGAGAGTATTTCTTCATATTTGTTAAAAACCATCAATCCAGATCCAAGAATTTCAGCAAACCCAGAACAAGATTAATGCAAAGACAACCACAACTAGGCGCATCTAATCAAGCTGCTGCATATCAAAAATAAAGTATCTTAAAAGTAGTCAGAAGAAAAGACTGTATATTTCCTTATACAGAGGAAAAACTATTTAATTGAGAATAATTGCAAAAACAATAAAGTCTGGAAGACAATGAAATGGCATTTTTAAAGGGTTTTAAGGAAAAAAAAAAAAAAAAACTAACAGCCAGAATTATAATACTCTTTTTTCTAGCAGAAGTATCCTTCAAATATGAGTTAAATAGATTCAGATAAACAAAACCAGAGAGAACTTACGGCTAGTGAATCTTCACTGTAAAAAATAGTAAAGGGATTTTTCAGAATAAAGAGAAATAACACCCAAACTAGGAAGGAAAGAATAGCGAATACATGAAATGATAAATATATGGGTAAATATAAAAGATTTAAGATAAGTTTGTGTTCAAATTCAGGGACTCACTGTCATGGCATTCTCTGTCTCTGCCCCTCAAATTTTGATAATTCTGGTTACCTACACCCTGGTCTTCAGAGTACCCTGAAGGTCTTACTGTCTGCTTCGGCTGTTGCCCTGAGGGAATAAACCAAGGTAATTCCTGATTTCTTTTTCTCAAGTACTTTCTGTGTCCTTGTTCTCTGATATATTCAAAGAGTTGTTTTTTATATTTTCTCAAGGTTTCATATCCTTATCAGCAGGAGGGTTAACCTTATAAGCTACTCAGTCATGGCTGAAACAATGTCAGCCAAGCAATCTTAAGGAGAAAACCAAAGCTAACAACCTTACCTCTGTATTTCAAGACATGAAGTTATAGCAATTAAAACAATATGACAATGCAAGGAGGAAAAAATACACAAATGGAACGTAAGAGTCCAGAATAGACACATGTAGATGGAATTAAATTTACGACAAAGATGGCACTTCATCTCAGAGGAAATGTACAGACCTTTTGAAAACTGATACAGGGGAAATTGGAAATATATATATATAATATATATAAAATCTCTATACCTAATTCACATTATATGCAAGAAGAAACTTAGGTAAATTATAGATCTAAATGTTAACTGTAAAATAATAAGGTTTCTTGAAGTAAACATAGGAGCGTATTTGAATTATCTTGGTTTAGGCAAAGACTACTTAAACTAAACATGAAATGCATTAAATAGACAGGAAGATATTTTAGAATTACAGTATTCTGTTCAACGCCAATGAAAGTGAAGCCACAGAGTAAAAATTGTCTTTGGTTTTTGTTTTGTTTTTGCCACAGTTAAGGATAGAGATAGGACTTAACACTTACCAGAATAAATATAATGTATTTAAATTTAATATAAGAAACTGCAGTTGTAAGTGTTGTCAGGGTTATGTAGCAACAATATCTCCCATATTTTTGATAGGAGAGTAAATTAGTGTTGTGGAAATCATCTACAACACTAATCACAACCCACAATACTCCAATGTTAAAAAACTAAAGCAGCAAACAACCTCCTCCATACAAAATAAACAGAAGTAATGAGAGAGGCTGAGGGGCTGCTTGCAAGAATGAGCTCAGTGGCTCTGTCTCACTTCTCCTAGCCTGAATGATCCAGAGCTAAATGGCATGGAAGTGCCTGGAAGCCACGAAGCAACGCTGCTTTCAGAGAGAGGATGGGAGTTGGGTGGGAGAACTCAGAGGGATAAGATACAAAGGAACAAATAAATAGCAAATATTAATGAAACACATAAAACTCAGAAATTCCATTTCTAATATATGCCTTAAAGAAGTATGTTTATTAAAAGGTATGTGCAAGAATATATATAGTTGGACTTGCCTGGAGGTTACAACTTCATCTTCCAATGCTGGGGTTGCAGGTTCAATCCCTGGTAGGGGTGCTTGCCTCATAGCAGAAAAACTAAAACATAAAACAGAAGCAATATTGTAACAAGACTTTAAAAATGATCCACATCAAACAATCTTCAAAAAGAGTATTTATATTGTTTGTAGCAGCCAAAAATCAACCAGATGCACATCAGTCTTCTAATGATAACTAGATTTTCAAAGAGTTATACAAAAGAATATCATCCAACAAAGAAAATGAGCAAAATCATGCCATTCACTATAACATGGATAAATCTCATAAACATAATATTGAGCAAAGATGACAGAGAAAATCGAGAATAAAGAGCACTTATTTATATTAATTTATATGCAGATCGAAACAGGCAAAAGTAATCCATGATGTTAGAGGTCAGGAGAGTAGTGGTTATTTGGGAAGAGAATCAGAGACTGGGGAAAAGCATGAAGGAAACATCTAAGGTCCTGATACTTCTGACCTGAATAAAGGGTACAGAAACGTTTCACACCAACAGTCTTTGAGCCGCATTTTGTGGTTTGTATGTTTGTGTATAAGCATACTGCGCTTTGATACAAGAAGCAGCCTATTAAACTTGCAGTTTGGTAGAATAGAAGGTGTAGGTACAATGATGAATTGGCAAGAAAGAGCAACAACAGCAAGACTATAAAGAGAATTGTTTTGAATTGGGTCTTTCTAGGGCAACAGCTTTCAAACACTTTTCAAGCCCAAAACTCACATTGTGTGTGTGTGTTATTTATACTTATTTAGGTATGTATAAAAGGTGAAAGAGAACTTTTACAAAATGGTACCACACCAATAGCAATACACTCTGGTGCCTTCTATTCTAGTTACTCTTTTAGTTATCTTCCTCAGTCTGAAAAAGGACATCTACAAAAAACTATGCTTAACATCATATTTATTGGAGAAAGCTTAAACGCCTTCTGCATGAATTTGGGAGTAAGACTAAGATGCTCATTAACAGCAGCAAGTTAGCATAGTATCAGAGGCATTACCCAGTTCACTTAACGAAGAAAAATAAAATTATAAAGACTGGAAAGAAAATAAACTGAAATCATGGCAAGATTATAGAAAATCCAATGCTTGGTGGAGATCGTCTTCAAAGCCAAGATTGTCCAATTCTCTAGTTTATCATTTTAATTAATAATTGATAATATATTTTCAATTAATGAGAAAACAGCATGTGTTTAATACATACACATTTTTGGAGATAGGTGCAGATATTGAGTGAGAGTGAGATTCAAAATCTAAGTGCAGGTAAGCTTTGAACCAAAATTGTAAATTATTATAACATGCTTTTGACATCTGAAATCATTACAGTTTAAAATTTATCAAATTTTCATACAAAGTACTTTGAATAAGTTTCTTATTATGCAGACTTAGTATACTGTTACAAAACTATTAAATATAATAATTTAAATGCCCAATGAATGCTGAACAAAATTAGCTTAACTATGCTAGGAATAAATATATAAGTTATCAAATGCCAGGTATAGACTGAAGTACTGTGAAGGAGGCAAATACTTTCTAAAGCTTGTCTTTCCATCTTTAGCTCTATTCTGCCTTTTATTTTCATGTTATCAAGAAATTAGGTATGTATGGGTATTTGTGTGAGTATGTGTGTTCTGCAGGTAATGCTGGATAACACAAGTGCTCTATAGTAGCCAATACATTTCTAGGACAAAGGAGCTGGAACTTTAGTACCTGGTTGCCTCTGGGAAAACCACCTTGGTTAACAGGAATCGATCCAACAGTCTTTTTGGATAGCATCCAACTCAATAGGAGGTCACATTTTTCAAAATTGAGTTTTAGTTTTGTATGTGTGTTTATTTTGGAACGCTACTGGGGTTTTCAGGATGTACGCTTGTATTACATTTTAAATATATTTTCATAAAGATACTTAGATGTTCTCTTTCATGTATAGTTTCAAATTAAGTTCAGAAACTCAAGACACAGATATTCAGTGTCTTAACCCTTAAAGTTAATGACTTCTAATTAACCCAGCAAGAAGCTAATGACTTGTAATCACTTGCCAATTGATTCTGAGGTTTTGTTTTGTTTTTGTAAAATTAGTCCAGATGAAACAGAGAGAGCTATGGCTGGTGGGGAAAAGGTAGAGGAAGATCCAGGTTCATGAAGTCACTCACAAGGTGAGATCTAGAAGATACTCAGAGTGATGGAAAGCATATTTCTGGTCTTCTGCCAATTATTATAAGATCCATGAATGTTGTTGTAAATACAGGTACATGTATTGGAGACTATATAACTGAAACATTGAGAAAATCATTATCTAGTATCACTTAACTGATTTTAGTGCTTAGCACTTGCAACAGTTCAGCTAAAAAAGGAATATATACATAAAATTGTACATCAGATAACTGATTTTATGAGATACTTCACTTACAAAGATACACATACTTTGGTTGATGAAACTTGTTCCGTAAGATGATAGAACATGAATGATTCTGAATCACATAAACATGTATTAAAATCTGCCCTTGGGCCAGGATCTGGGTGATCCATTGGGCATTGAAAGAGGAATAACCCACAGCCCCTTTCTCCAGGAGTTTATACTGATTAATAAATAATCACCTAGAGTACGGAATCCTATAACAAAGAAATATTTTAGAGGATGTGAGATTTGAAAATGCATGTGTAATCCTCTCAGGTCCTTCATACACACAGCACACATATATTTTTATACCTCTTAGAATTTGCCAGTTACTACCCCCTGGAGGGCTTCCCTGGTGGCCCAGACAGTAAAGAATCCGCCTGCAATGCGGGAGACCTGGGCTTGATCCCTGGGTTGGGAAGATCCCCTGGAGGAGGGCCTCGCTACCCACTCCAGTATTCTTTCCTGGAGAATCCTCATGGAGAGAGAAGCCCATGGGGTCACAAAGAGTCGGACATGACTGAGCACACGCATGCGTGTGCGCGCACACACACACACACAGATATTGAAGTTCAGGAGGCTGACAAAGGCATTTTGTCAGGAATAAGGAAGATTTGGTAGAACAATGATGTTGGCTAGTCTTATCTGACTTGTAAAAAATGTTTCAGAGAATATTCAGAAACAGTCCCTACAGCTGTAACTATAGAACAAATATCTAGCTTAAGACTAACACTATTCAAAAATATTATGTATTAAAAACAGTGGTTTGTGATTAGGTATAATTGGTTGTACTAGGGTGATAAGAAACTGGAAAAAAAAACAGTCATTATTCGTTACTATTTTTCAAGATAAGAAAACATACAGAGTAGCCTGACATTATGGAACAGTTTTCACAACCATGATAAAAAAAAAAAGCTGTACTGATAAGGAAAATTTTTAAAATAAAGCAAAAAAAAAAAATGCAGTGCTTCAAACACAATCTTTTTTTCCCCCTTTGATCATGGTTAAGGGCAATTCAGCCCTGTAATTATTTTCCAACAGAGAAACACGGAGGTCAGGGTTATCAGCAACTCGGCAACACTGGACACTCCTGAAGCCACGGCCCTTTCTGCCTCTAAACATGATCAATACTCACTTCTTCATCAATCCTGCAGCAGAATCACCCACTGACTCCTGCATTTTTAGCTGGCACCCCTCTTTTTAAGTGCCTGCCAAAGTATCCTACTTAACTATTATGGCAAGAAAAAAATCATCAAATTAGGAAAGTAAAGAAAGGATAAGGCTATTGTCTGTACAGTTGCCTCCCAAGCTGGCCCGTTTCCCTGGCAGGGAGCTCTGAACTGAATTGACTGCCCAAAGTCTTAGGTTCTGTTCTCACACCAACTACTATGATTCCATGTGAGCTCAGCCAAGCTCTTTGATCTCACCAGCCTTTCCTTTTTCAGAGAGGAGACTGTGTGATTGCACATTTTGAGTGCAAGCGTCTAGGTGTGGCTAATCAGACACCTGATGGGTTTGACTTCTTTGGGGTGTATCATTTTAATTTTGTTTTTCTGTTTTAATCAGTGGTGTTAGATGATTTCAGTAATTCTGATATAAATATACATATATTTATGCCTATGTGTTATGTGTGTATATATTACACATAATGTGTGTGAAACTTTATAAAAGGTAGCTTTATAATCACATTGTTTATTGTACTGTGACCAAGAGCAGAGGCTAATTTGAAAATCCTTGGAACAATAGTCAGAAATTTCTACTTTTAAAGAATTCATTCATGCAACTGCACACCTCTTAAGGACAGAAATGAACATGACAGTTCAGCATGATAACGATGACAGTTCAGAAAATAAACTCCTTGATTTTCCTTACAAAACAAAACCGGAAACATGACAGAGTTTTGTTGCTGTTTTAGACTAGAAGCTAACATTTCTTCTGGTTTCTTCTCTCATCTCCCAAGGCCATTTTCCCCTACTTTCTATATAATGACTCTCAGCACCCCAAATCTCAAGGGAGGATCTAGTCTGAAAATTCAGGGAAGTTCTACCCTAACTGCTACTTGTACCAGTAAAACACAGTATGCTATCCTTGCAAGTAAAGGTAAAGATCATCAATCAGTCTTTTCTCCAAATTACACAATCCTCTGAGTAAAATTAATAATTACAGACACAATTATGCTCTATTAGCATGAGTAAAATGTTTATGCAAAGAACCTTAGCTAAGTGAATGCAAATGATGGTAGATCACAGGCACAGACCCTTACTTTGCTGTTTCCTCTGCCAGGAAGGAAGCGTTCTAAGATCTTTGCCTTCTTTCTTGCTTCTCATTATGGAGGGTTCAGCTCTGATGCCATCTACGGAGAATGGTCATTCTTAACTATCCCATTTCATGAAATATCCCAAACTCCCTGTTCCATATTACCTTGTTTGATTTTTATAGCACTTTGATCGTTATTTTATTGTTCTTTTGTTAATTAACTGGCTGGCTGTCTCTCCCATTAGCCTGTGAGCTCCCTGAGAGCGGGGGACTCACCTCTCTGATTCACCATGCGCTTTCCAATGCCCAGAATCATGCTCGGCGTACAGTAGGTGTGCATGAATATCCAATTGGTGAACAGATGAACAAATGCTTATGTTTTTGTTGTAAAGGAGAAGATTACGTAGGAAAGGGTGAACAATTGCAAACCAAGCTCAAGACTAATTTTACTTAGAAGTACTTGTAGTTTACCAGAGAGTACTTATTATACACTTGAATTTTTAGACCTGTATTAATCTACCTGAAATTTTACATGTAATAGCCATCTTATGTAAGTGTAGAGAATATGCACCAAAAAAACCCCACAATAATGGCAAATGCACAGTATTACAGTGAAGTAAAATGGCTTCTCCATGCGACGACGGACTCAAAGTTAAATTTCTAAGCAATTAGAATCATTATCTGTTTCTCTTTAATCAATTTGTAGATTGAGACACAGTAACTCTATCCACACTGTAAACTCATGAAACATAGCCGTCAGACCACCAAGAAAAATTGGTTCTAAAAATCTAACATACCTGTGCTGGAATCCGTACGATTACATTGAAGATTTACTATCAAGAGCATGCCCTTATATAGCTGATGATCTGGGGAAATATTAAACCTGTTAGAGTTAAAAGTCAAAAAATCAATGACACAAATTAGAAAGTAGCAATAAAAGTTCATAACCTAGCTCCCTCATAGGCAGGTCCCCCATCAAACAATGTAACACAAAACAATAGGAATTATTCTTTTTAATTTATGTTCTTATTGTGTTAAATGCTGTTGCACAATTTGATTTTGAGTTTTCATTGAAAATAAGACCTTAAAAATATGGACAGTAGTTTCTTGCCATGAAAATAAAAATCTGAGCTGCATGAGTCTTAAAGTACTTTTCCTGGCTAATCTTTTTGCTGTTAAAAAATGTGATAAATTATTATATGATTCAAAACCATAATATAACTGAAGGAAATGATCATTTGAAAGGATTTTAATTAAATTATGTTTCAAGAGTACTTTCCTATGACACTTTATTTTTCTTCCTATTTTTAAAGTGTCAGATCTGCTATAAGCCAGAACTTTGGGTAGCAAACTAGAAAAATTAAGTTACAGTTCATAGTAGGCATTTTCTTACATTTTGAATAGAATGGACCCCTCTGAATTCTTTCCTTATTGTATTAAGAGAAAAACTATATGTAAAAATTGTGTTTTGTAAACTATATACCTTTCCTTGGTCTTGCCACTGGAAAGATTTTTGTTTTTCGTTAATAAAACCCAGTGATAAACAGTTATATTATCCATTTCAATATCTGTATTCATAAAAAAGTTACATAAAAACATAAGGGAATTTCAGAATTAGGGTTTATTTTATTGTTAATATATGTGAGGAAATGTGGATTTGCTAACCTAGAATCTTTTTTTTTTATCTTTGTAAGGATAATTGATTCTCTTTCTATATGTAATATCTTTCAAGTCAGACCACCAAGAAAAATTGGTTCTAAAAATCTAACATACCTGTGCTGGAATCCGTATGATTACATTGAAGATTTACTATCAAGAGCATGCCCTTATATAGCTGATGGTCTGGGGAAATATTAAACCTGTAAGAGTTAAAAGTCAAAAAATCAATGACACAAATTAGAAGAATTTATTGTGAAACAATATGGAGACTCATAGATATACATCTAGTACAGCCAAATATCCTGTCATTATAATGTTAAAGCATTTTGAAATATTTTTAAAATCCAAATTTGTAGTCAGAACAATTTCTGAGCCTCTTTTTTTGCTGCACTAATATTTTGTTTTAGTCATTAATCCAAAGATGCCTTTAAAAGAACACTGATGCTCTGGGATGTGATCAATAAATGCTGCTGGTTCATTGATGGATGTCTTGGTCCTAGACAGAAGAGTTTCTAAGTCACCCATGCCTTCTTGTGAGATGAAGATTACAGTATGGAATTGTACATATTATAAAGTCATCCCTCTGAATTTCTGTGTAATTCGTATCATCTATGTAAATTTTGAAACTGTTCTGTAAAACAGACAAGGCCGTGGGTAAGTTCAATGTACATTGTGCAAAAGTATATTGTTTAATAGCTTTTATTTGAGAAAAAATCATTTTATAGTTTCATTTTTAGTTTAAATGATTTTGAGCTTAGACTGTTTTCTAAATTCTCCTTTGTTTCTTGCTCACAACTATTGCTGAACATAAATTTGCCTTTCCATTCATGAAATCACTGCTAAGGACATAATTATTTGAATATGACTTACTTTAAGAAAAAAGTCCAGAAATGATATTGCTACTTCACATTCTCATGGCACTTTGGTCATAATCCTGAGAAAATATTGGCAAAGTTATTATTTTAAGATGTTAAGTACCAGTAGTAATAAGTGTGGCAGTCTGGCTAAAAAGCACATTAAAACCCACCTGTTAAGAATGTCAGAAAACATTAGTTTATGGAAAACAAAAAATCTTAATTATTAATTATAAATTTATATACAAACTCAATCTTTCCTCTCTCCTCAAATTTTTACGTAATTTTAGAGAATGCTGATTGTATAACAATGAATGAAAATCAACTCATAATAGAGCCCATTCTTCAGTCTATTGGAAGAGATATATATGTGAATAATAATTAAGATACAAGTCATGATGTGTAGAAATTATAGCCCTTATACATTGCTGGTGGGAATATAAGATGGTAGAGCCACATTGGAAAAGATTTTGGCAGTTCCTCAAAATGTGAAACACAGAATTACCACACCAGGGACTTCTCTGGCAGTCCAGTGGTTAAGATTCCACATTTCCAATTGAGGGGGCAGGAGTCTGATCTCTGGTCTGAGAACTAAGACCTCACATGCTACACAGTGAAGCCAAAAAAAAAAAAAAAAAATTGCAGAATTACCACACTATCCAGTAATTCCACTCCTGGGTATCACCCAAGAGAAATGAAAAACTTCTATCTACACAAAAACATGTACACAAATATTCATAGCACCTTTATTCATAATAGCTGAAAATGGAAACAATCCATATGTTCATCTATTAAGAAATGAATAGGTTAAATGTGTTATATTCATACAATGGAGTATTATTCATCAGGAAAAAAATGAATCACTGATAACATGCTATAGCATAGATAAACCTCAAAAACATTCTAACTGAAAAAAGCCAATGAGTGACAAGAGATCACATATCTGTTTATATGAAATGCCCAGAACAGACAAATCTGTAGAGAAAGTAGATGAGCGGTTGTCTAGAGGGAGGAAAAGGTATGTGGAGCTAGAGAGGAGGACACAGAGTAACTGATAATGAGCACCAGGGTTTCGGGCTAGTAGTAATGTTCTCAAACTAGACGACGCAGTTGTACACGTCTGTGACTATGCTAAAATGATATTACGGCATATAGACCACGTATCAGTAAAGCTATTAAGATACAAGGCAGTACGTGATAAAAAAGTAGTCCCGAAGGATGGAAAAGAGAATAAGTAATTCCTTGAGTGGTAGGGCAAGTGAGGAAATGGAATATTAGCGGTTTCCTGGAAGAGGAAACTTTTAAGCTAGATCTTGAAAAATAAGTAGAAATTTCTCTAAGTTGAGAAAATTCATCATGTTTGACAGAGAGGGTAAAGCACAGATGCAGGAAAAATCAGTTAATTTGATAAATGCCTGAGTAGTGGGAGGATGGATGGACTCAGGAAAGGTGCCTGGAAGTGACAGAGAATGGTAGAAAACAAGACTAAGAAGACGGAAAACAAGAGTGGTTAAAAACCCTTTAGGCTTTGCTGAAAAACAGTGATACGCTCCTCTGAAGTTGACAGAAACTATTAAAGTTTTTCTTAAGAAAATTAGCATGCTGCTTTTTGTTTTATAGAAATGCAACACAACTCTTTCAGGTAAGATTTACATCTCTGATCAAAACTGTCCATGGAATCCAGGAATCAGTAAGATACTTACCTGGTTCTGACTGGTAAGGAGTTGAATTAGTAGGAGGAGCAGAACTCTCCCACATTCTGGGAAAGATTTTCTTTTAACTTTGTGGTTCAGAGGGAACTGATGCAATCTTGCAGACACCCCTTCCTGGCCTCAAGTACATCCAGGGACATCCTTGATCCAAGTAAACTCAATAGTAACTGCGACACTGTCTGAAGTCTTTGGTCCTTTGTCACCGTTTATTTTTTTCTCTAGTTGGGACTAAAAAATGAGATCCCCTTTCTGTTTGATGGTAAAGCCAAAGTCACTTATTTTGTTGGTGCCAGTGTCATAGAGGTTGTCTGTTTGTGAAAAGTGGCAGGAGGGATAAACTGAGGACACCCTGATGGTATTCCAAGCCACAGTTCTAGCAGTCTCCCAGTCCACACCCCAGTCCTTGGTAATGGGAGCCATCGATTTCCTCTTTGGGGTTAAGCTGGTTAAAGTTGAATTTCTGTCACTTGTGTCAAAATATTTCTAACAGCAGTAGAGCTAGGAAGTTTAATCAGTCACCAGTAGATTCTTGCTGGCCTATTTGATGCATCAATTACCTGATATTTGCCTGCAATGCAGGAGATCCTGGTTCAATTCCTGGGTTGGGAAGATCCACTGGAGAAGGGATAAGCTACCCACTCTAGTATTCTTTGGCTTCCCTGTGGCTCAGCTGGTAAAAGAATCCACCTGCAATGTGGGAGACCTGGATTCAATCCCTGGGTTGGGAAGATCCCCTGGAGAAGAGAAAGGCTACCCACTTGAGTATTCTGGCCTGGAGAATTCCATGGACTGTATAGTCCATGGGGTTGCAAAAAGTCGGACACAACTAAGTGACTTTCACTTCACCTGATATCTATGACCTGGTTTAGCTAGAACCTGGGTATTAAACTCGGAAGTAAGAACAATGTGTGTGCTGTGGTAGGGGAACTTAAAAATGAAGTAATGAAGAATTTTTATCAATTTTTAACATCATTTCCTGGTTGATAGATGTTATTATATCCTAAATGGACACATTTTCTCTTGGAAAGCCACTTACAACTAAAAATGTAGGTCAGAGATACCAAAAACCTAGCACGTGTCAGGTCTCCCGCCAAACTCCTGGTTGCCATGACTGGCTGACAACAGAATTTTACTAAACCTGGATGCGCCCTCGAGTTCTTCATGAGCAACCCACTAGGAAGCCACTGACAGTTAAGTAAAGTTTGCATGCATGTTCAAATCTACTTGCCAGCGTGGATAAGGTTACTGATAATTATCTTAATAAAATCATTGTGACCTCTTTTCCCTCTTCTCTATAAAGTTAAGCCCTTCTACCAGTTTAAGACAGAAAGCCTGCTTTTAGGAAATCTATTATTCATGTATGCCACAGCAGAGTCACCTCGCCCTGTGTGGGGGCATTTTAATCCTTTACTACAAACACTGGATGAAAGGATTTCCTTTCGGTGATAAAGAATTTCAGGCATCTGAAAGCAAATGGAAGAGTTATTTCAGGAGGACTTTTTCACAGAGCTTCTGGGAGCCCACCATGTGTTTGGGGCTAATCCCCCCTTTTCGGAAGTCATGCCGCCTATATTGCACCCACCAGCCTCACTCTAGACAAAGAGAATTTGAGAGCGTCTGACCTGGTTCTTTAGATAAACTGCCTTCAATTCATTTTATAGATTTGTTCAGAAATCTGTCAAATTTTATTTCAAAACCCTCAATATTCTATAGACCTTAAGTTAAAAATGACATATATTCTTTCCACCTGGTAGATTCACTGATTTCTCTTAGCCAAGGGTAGGGGGATGTCAACCAGCTGTCTTTAAAAGCTAAGCTCCTGAATGCTTGCAACAACTGTCAGGAGCCTGTTCTCTTATAAACACACACACACACACATGCACAGGAGACTATGACCAACTAAGGAAATCATATTAATTTAATGCATGTACCCACATTTATGGGCTTCCCTGGTGGCTCAGCTGGTAAAGAACCCACCTGCAGTGTGGGAGACCTGAGTTCAGGCCCTGGGTTGGGAAGATCCCCTGGAGAGGGGAACAGCTACACACTCCGGTATTCTGGCCTGGAGAATTCCATGGACAGAGGAGCCTGGTGAGCTACAGTCCATGCGGTCGCAAAAAGTCAGACATTTACATAACACATTTACATCACAGGTGGAAATCCACAAAGCGTGCATAGAGGGAAAGTGTCCTAAAGAAGTCCCATTCTTCTTCGTCTTTTTCATGATGTTGTCAAGAACAATGAAGGGTCTGAGATTTTATCCTGACTAGAAGCAAATTAAGTAGCTCATCGAAGTTTCATGGATTCTGTCAAAAGTCAGTGACAAACAACATTATTATTCAAGAAATAACAGTGGCCAGAATATCAACATTTTCCTGCTCCCCAAGTCTAATTCCCAAAAGGGCAATTCAAAGAGGGTCAGGTGACTCTTGTACCTATATTAGAGGAGGGGTGACCCCTGTACCTGTGTTGGGGGGGGTGACCCCTGTACCTGTGTTAGAGGGGGGGTGACCCCTGCACCTGTGTTAGAGGGGGGTGACTCCTGCACCTGTGTTAGAGGAGGGGTGACCCCTGCACCTGTGTTAGAGGGGGGGTGACCCCTGCACCTGTGTTAGAGGGGGGTGACCCCTGTACCTGTATTAGAGGAGGGGTGACCCCTGTACCTGTATTAAAGCGTTGCATTAAAAGAGAGGAACCTTGGGCTTAGGAATTCAAGTCTTTTATAATGGGCAGAAAATATGCCTGATCATTTGTTCTAGAGGAACATAATATAGTATAATATAGCATGGTATGGTATAATGTAACATGATATAGTATATTATTAGTATGGTATAGTATAAAAATTTAGTAGTAGTATTATAAGCACATCTGCCTTTTGTTTTAGTGACACTATATCTTCTAAGGCTGTTTGCTATTAAAAACAATCCTTGAAAACATAGTACAAGAAGCACACAGTGCCTCTGCTCATAAGACATGTAAAAATGAAAGACACACAGAAAATTATCTTTCGACAGATATGTACAACAGATTCTTTTTTGTTAAGTCAGTACGGGTTGGGTATATTGAAAGTCAAAAATTCCAATTAATAATGATCAATAGATTTCATGATGAATGTTCTCATTGAGAACTTTCGAATGTTAATATTAGCTGATTACTGTCATGTGATGCTAGGAGAAATACTGGCATTGTATAAATTCAAAAAATACCAAATTTCAAAAGGAAATAGTGGCCATTTTATCCCTACCTTAATCCAAGAGTGGAAAACACATTGAAAACAGTTGTGGGAGAATTTTATAATTAGAGAAACAGTTTCATCAATCTAAAATCAACCATTTAAAGATGATATAGTACATATTGGGGCTTCCCTGGTGGCTGAGACAGTAAAGAATCTGCCTGCAATGTGGGAGACCTGGGTTCAATCCCTGGGTTGGGAAGACCCCCTGGAGAAGGGAATGATAACCCACTCCAGTATTCTTGCCTGGAGAATCCCACAGACAGAAGAGCCTGGCGGGCTACAGTCCACGGGGTTGCAAAGAGTCAGACACAACTAAGCAACTATCACTTGCACACTCACTTTCACACATAGTGCATATTGGGAACTGGTTTCCTTTTATGACACATGTGTAAGAAATCATGGAAATTAATTGTGTTTGATCCAGAAAGCCAGCTTTATCTTAGATAAAATATGTAATTGAGTAAAATAAACAACATGCTGCTGCTGCTAAGTCACTTCAGTCGTGTCCGACTCTGGGCAACCCCACAGACGGCAGCCCACCAGGCTCCCCCGTCCCTGGAATTCTCCAGGCAAGAACACTGGAGTGGGTTGCCATTTCCTTCTCCAATGCATGAAAGTGAAAAGTGAAAGTGCAGTCGCTCAGGCGTGTCTGACTCTTAGCGACCCCGTGGACTGCAGCCCACCAGGCTCCTCCGGCCGTGGGATTTTCCAGGCAAGAGTACTGGAGTGGGGGTGCCATTACCTTCTCTGAATAAACAACATATATGCCTTCAAATTATGGTCCACTTCAGATTTTATAATCTAAATCTATATTAAATAGTAGTTTAAAAGTATGATATTGCTAACTAGAAATAAAATTGGATACACACTACCCTATAATACTTAATCAAGTGATTGGAATAACCCCAGTATTTTTACTGTAAACTTGTCAGGTTTGTAAATTGCCATTTTACCATGAATATAACTCACACAGAAGCTCTGCTCGTGACTGTGGAACAGGCAGTGGCCCCACTTCCAAGCTTTTTGTGCTCACCTCTCACTTCAGGCACAAATTGAGCCCTACCTTTCCTGATAACTTCAAGGTCTTTTTTTTGCCTACATTGGTATCTCATGTAGACAGTAATTGGGCATGAACTTGTTCCAAGACCACATCTGGTGGGTTTCAGACTGGAGTGAACCTTTTGGGCCACCTGGCCTCCATGCTATTATCTGTGACTGTATCCAGGGTTCCAAGGCTCTAAAATGTCCAAACTCTAATAGTTGCCTTTGGCTCCTTTGCTCCTGATTTCTCTGTCCTTTCCAAGCATGTGTTTCAGGGACCATACACCAGGTCATTGCAATGAAGAACTGAGTCTTTGGAGAGGCAAAGTTGCCCTTCTTCAGAGTGAACCAGCATAAGGAGATGTTCAGATACTTCCTCTCCATTAGGCTCCTTGTTTGTATATGCGGCCATGCACCCGAATGTTAACACGCGAGCATCTCACTCGTCATCAGGCTGGCCTGCACCTCGTGCTGACGATCCCTTCGTTCTCCTGTCACTGCACATCCACCTTCGCCCAGTTAAAACTGGCCCGTTTCAAGTTACTCTCCTTGACTGTGGCTCCCTGGTCAACATGCTGCTTGCTGCCGGTTTCTAATGTAGAAGAATATCATCATGCCTTCGTCATTCCCTGAGGGTTGGTTCAGTTTTAGGAATGCTGTTATAGCAAGCAGCATAATGACCACTCTTTCCCTCCTGTTTCCTGCCTAAGCAGCAGAGTGTGCTAGGCCGAACGAACCCAGTAAACGTGGCACCAGTTGGTACTTTTCTTGAATGAAAAGCCATAATTAGTTTGTTTCCTTTACACAGTGTAAAACGAACAAGATGGATTAGAGTGGTTGCTTCAAGTAATTATGTAATTAAGATTCGTGTGCACTGCTAAGTGAATGCATAAACTTTAGGAAATTATTTTCAATTATGACTAGGGCATCATAAGCCATGATTTAACCTTTAAAATCTCAAAAAAAGTTTTTGTTGTTTTTTTCCCTTGACATGTCCAGCTAGACATTATTGACATACTGGCCTACAAATCTCCCTGTTTAAATTTTAATTGGCCTAGAAATGCTCTAGAAGGGTCCATAATCAAGCCTGAAAATCTGAATTACCTAAAGAGCACTTGCTGGCCTCCCCTGGTGGCTCAGCGGCAAAGAATACCTGCCAATTGAGAAGACACAGGCCACAGAGCAGCTAAGCCCCGCAGCACAGACTCTACAGCCCGACAGCTGCAACCACCGAATCCCCAGGCCGCACACCCCCAGCCCGTGCTCCGCGACAAGGGAAGCCCCTGCAGCGAGACGCCTGCGCACAGCAGCTGGAGAGGAGCCCCTGCTCACTGCAACTAGAGAAATGCCCGTGCAGCAGCAAAGATCCAGGACAGCCCAAATAAATAAAAAAAGAGCGCTTGTTAAAAATGGCCCTAATGCACTTACTGAAACTAACAGTCAACAGCTTGGATTTTATGTACTTCTTGCTGCTAAGAGCTCGCTATGAATTAAATCTGCATGGCCTGACAATAACATTACCTGAACGTTCAAAACTAATTACAGTGCTGCAAATATTCGGCAGGAAGCTAAATCAATATGAAATTCAAAAGTGCACAGCAAGCTTATTTGCTTCATAATATACCTATGTACCTTTTTTTAAATTATAGCATTGTGATTTTTTTAAATTAACCATCATTCCATCCTGATTTGTCTTACATTACTACCAAAACATAATCAATCAGAAATGAACGGAGAACTTGTTCATTCAACATTTATAACCACCATTCAATAATTCATATCTAATGAACCAGAAAATATTTTCCCTTGTGTTATAATTATCTTTGTATATGTCTTGTATTACTTGTATTACTCTATCTGTCATCAGCCAAAACACCTAGTATAATACATTGAACATAGATATGCACCTATTTGTTAATGGAAAGGTTGGAAGGAGGAGGAAGGGAGATAAGGAAAGAGGGATACCCACTTTTGGATGTTTTTATTAATTATTTTATACATTCTCAAAAATTAAATATAAGCTTAATTGTAGCTAGGCAAGGATATTATAAAAGATTCTGATTTTTGCAGTTAGATCATTAAAATTATTTCAGTGCTTCTGGATAAAATTTACTTTTAGAAAAATTGAGACCTGAGGGTAAATACTTTATCTCAGGGATAAGTTAATATAGAAATAGTTTCTGGTTTTCACATTCTAATATTTTACAAAGATGTTTGATATCCTCTAAATTAGATATGTTTAAGTATAGTTACTGTTTATGAAAAATTAACAATTTTTCCCCAGATGTGAAACCATTCCATTACTATTCAAATACTTTAACTTAAAAAGAAGTAATATAAAGACCAATATTTGTGCTAATAATGATCAAGTTCTTACTTGATCATTCATAATTAATGAATTTTCACAAGATTTTTTGGGAGGGGTCCCTAAGATTTCAGGTCATCAAAATAAAGTTTTCTTTTTCTTTGAGCTTTTCTATCTTTGTTTTGTCTCACAGCTCAGCTTTGGCAATGGCATCTTGTGGTTAACCTCAAAGTGAGCATCTTTCTTATAGTTTCAACTCAAATTACATCTATGTTGGCCAATTCTAAATCTTAATTTCAAGCACAGTTGTTTTCTCCAAGCTCCAAATATCTCCAACTGCCTAGTCAACATTACAATTAAAAAGTAGTGTTATTTTCACTTAAAAATGAATTTAAATGCCAGTATACTTTTTATTCCTTATCTTCCTGTTTAAATCAGTAATACTCCATGTGACACATGCTTCAAATAACTTTTTACCTGCCTACATGGTGACAATCACCTTTTCTCTAATTTGTGATGTAACTGGACACTTTTCGGGGAAGAATTGCAATCATAGACTGGAAGTCTAAGGTGTGAAAATAATTACCCATGCACTTCTATCCTGATTTAATGATGTTACATGCAGAGTCTGTAAAAAGAAGCATGATATTTAAAAGCAGAGCTCATTCAATTAAAAAATAAGATTTTAAAATAAAAGCAGAGGTCAAGAACTATAATATGAGCTGTTACCTTGTGTATCAAGTGACCTTGAATATCCAGGTAACTACATCACTGAGAAGTTGTACCATATTTAAGAGTCAGCAGCAAGATGCCACGAAATCCTTTTCTGTCTCCATCAGGATTTACCTGTGTTTCTGATGAAAGATGATATCACTGGAGATACCGCATAAACTAGTGAAGATTCAACCCTCATGATGTACTTTTCTAACTCTCCTAGCCTTACTTATCTGCTGCTGATTGTTGACCAATGTACTCCAGCTGATCAAATACTTATCCCTGAACTTAAACTATTCCAAATGGTTTGGATTTTCTATACTTTCCGAGTATTTCATGGAAAGACTAGATTTCAGATCCTTGGCATCTCCAGATTCCCTGATGTAACTCTGGAGATGTAACTTGTTCAGTGAACAAACCTGATGAGTGTGACATGCTTATCACAAAGCAAACATTCAAATTCTTATTTTCATTAGGTTTTCTAGGATCCTATTTTATCCTACTTTTGTATTAACCAAAAAAAAACACAAAAAAACAAAAGCAGCCTCATTATTTCCTGAACATTCTTAGGTAATACAGTATCCAGTGGTGACTTTTAAGACACAAAATACAAACTAAATTTTTTTAACAAATAAAACGTTTAGTTACATGAAATAATCAACACTTTGATCTTCATTCAGACATAGTCCTTCAGTCCTTTTCCTCTCTGCAATACAGCTAAGGGAAGGGAAATGACCAGCCTCTCCCATTTATCCCTCCCCCTCCCTTTCTCAGTAGCTGCTAATTCTGCTCTTCCAGGTTTGGGGCAGGAAGGATTGGAGGGTAGGAAGAGGGATCTGGAAACTCTTTTTTGCTTTGGTGGGCAGGTTTCATTCTCTTGAGTCTGGAAGTTTGCATGTGATGAGGTTTTTCCGGAGCCTCCCTTCCGTGCCCCACCCCGCCCTCTGTTCATTAGCGGGCTCTCTGACTTGTAATTTCCTCTCTTCTGGTCCCTCAGCCCTCCTTTAGCCTTTCACATTTCAGAGGTTGAACTCCAGCAATTCTCTTCATGCTCCTCAAGGCTATGGGGAGTGGGGGCAGGGCAGGAAGAAAAGTAGTTAAACCCTCTATAATCTTATTCCCACCTTATCCTAGTCATCCATCAACTCAGCCTTTGAGCAGGGGGAAAAGAATTGTAGAAAGATATTTTGAGATGAGACATTGAGGAGGCAAGAATTAGAAAGGAAGTTTCGATTGACTCTGTAGAGTTATTTCCACTCGGCGTATTAAGAAGGAAATACTGTGACTCAAGTTTTAAACTCAAGTGCGTGCATGCTCGGTCACCCAGTCGTGTCTGACTATGAGATTCCATGGACTGCAGCCCTCCAGGCTCCTCTCTCCATGGACTTTTCCAGGCAAGAATACTGGAGTGGTTTGCCATATCCTACTCCAGGAGATCTTCCCCAGCCAGGAGTTGAACCTTCATCTGCTGCATTAGCAGGCGAATTCTTTACTACTGGACCACCTGGGAAGCCCCCACAAATTAATTAAACATCCACTGTATTTCCTAAAAACTCTGAGGATCTGTGAACTGTTAAAAAAATTCTAGAATAACTTTTCTCCCAGCAACAGGAAGACAGATTCTGCCTTTTTTGCAGACTTAGAAAGTAACAGTGAAGTGGAAAAACCCAAAGGTTTCAGTTTTATCCATATTCACCCATAGCTGTGCAGATCTGACCTAACTTGCTCACTGGCAGAATTCAGTCTCAACCTCCATTCTATCTGTTACATGGCATTGTGAAGCTGAAATTGCCTAAGACCTTTAATTTAAATTCCAAGCAATAGTTTGGAAAATCCCACAATGGTCAAAAATTTTGGCAGCAAGAATGGAGAAGTGAGCTTTGTCAGGACAAAAGGACAGCTCTAACCCCTGAAAGTAATCAGACACTCTTCAAAGAAGGTTTCTGAAAGTCAAAGCATGTACTGGCTGGTTAGAGACTCCACTCCAGCCAGTTCTCTCAGAAGGTTAAAATTACACCAATTCAAGATCGGAGCTTTCAGGGCAGGGTTGATATTGAAGTGTGATATTTAATTCAGTGGGATAGGATTTTCCAGTACAATTAAATCCAAAGCTATGGTTAATGTGACAATAAAAAGGACATTTGGTTATCCAAGTACTGTGATTGAGAACATGTTTGTTCATTTAAAACATTCAAGATACTGAGAAGTAAATTGATAAGGGATTTGTTAACTGCAGAGGGGAGGAGAAGAGCAGGAAGAGAACTAGTGAAAGACAAGAAGATCAGAAGAAAATTAAAGTGGACTTTTAATCTCTTTCTATAATTTTTCTTTGCTTTCTCATTTAAAAAGCCTTAAGATATGCCTACTCATGGCCTTACCAGAAACAAATGCATGAAGAGAAAGAAAGCCAATTGATTTTTAATTGTTGACACCAAATTGAAAATTCAGAACAGTTTCTAGGAGAAATGTAAAACTAGTCAGATACTAATGTGAGCACATTTGTCCTCTAGAGCTTGAGAAGCGACAACATAGCCCAGGGAAGGGGAGCACATATTAACCAGGGCCAGGATGTAGCCAGTCAAGACCCCTGCGCAGCAGCAAGTGGGTCTAGAAAACTGCAGGTCTGGATGAAGGCTGCACATGCATCTTCCAGGGGTCTTCTGTTTTTTGACTACTGCTGTGAATTTGAATTTCCTTTCCACTGTCTTCACATTAGCAAAGTATTTCTATCCATGCCATACATACTGACAGCCTATTGCTGTCTACAGTACTTCTTGCAAAGTAAGCCATGTTATAAGAAACTCAATGAGTTATTTAATAATGATGATTGCTAAGTATTTATTTCAGGATGCTCACAAAAACTGAAATCCTCATTTTTCACATGGAAAACTAGGAAGCTTAGTTTGTTCAATGAACTCCCCCACAGCCATTTACCCAACTGGAAAATGTCAAAGTCAGAAATTGAATATATACATGTCTGTCTTCACTCAGGATGCATGCTCAAAACACTATGACTCTTTATTTTCTCTTCCTTTGGAGCTGGCTTCTCATCCTCAATGCTTCCGTAGCTCTACCTGTCCAAAGGGAAGTGTTCTTTTAAATCAATACTCACTACACTTTCTGTTCTTAGTTTGGCCAACTTCTGCTGCCCACCTAGTAATTTGCATTTTTAAAGAAGCTTCTAAATTTTTAGAAGGGCAAAGCCTAATTCTATCAAATAATTTTCTATCTGGATGCATTAGAGTCAACGGGCAGGGGAAATACTGGGAACTAGATCACCAAAGTGGAAGGGAAGACCAGCTTCTCTTGGGGTCCCTCTCCTGTCTCACAACTGTAATTTGCACAAAGATGAATATTCTGGAGAGATAATGATGGCAATGATAGGCAACAACATTGAAGAGAAAACTTCCTACATAACTGGTGAACATTTTCATTTAACATCCCTATTAGTAAGTAAAACTCAACTAAAATCTTTAAAAAATTATGTAGAAAATAGCATGTATGTTTCAAGCCAGGCAAATCTCCTATTAACAAATTTAATTTCCAGCAATCAAATAAACCATCTTTCTCAAAGCATCATCAAAAAAATCCAGTTGTCTTGTCTCAGCCATTTCATTACCTGATGTCCAGAAATGAACTGACACCTTTAGAACCCTTATAAATATTGTTTGCAAAATATATTTTACTTGAGTGATTTTTCCTCATGACCTCAAATAACTTACTGACTCAACTGTTTTTCTTCATATAATACTTACTGCCTTTCTGCCAAAGGCAGAAATCCTTTCACCTGTGACATGCTGCCTTCTACCCTTTGCTACCAAAACTTCCAGGTTCCTAAAACATCAATGTATCTTTTACCTAAAGTTGCCCTTTGAGGTAAATGCATGCTTTTGAGTCATCTGTTTTTAATTTCCTTTGTCAGTTTTTCTCCCACTCTAGTTTCAGTTAAATATCACCTGGCATTCATATGACATTGCCATGATTGCGATATTGTGAATGCCATCTAAAGAGTTTCCATATTCTGCACCTCACCTGGAGATTACCTCCCATCTCCAGGAAACACTTTGGCCTCCAAGTTCTAGTTTCTTATGTCACTAATAGCTGACACTCATCCTGATTGAGGGAGTCCTGCCTGCGAGACTTAAGTGATTCCATTTAGGATGGAATAAAATAACTATGTTGCTAATTATACTCACCACTTACTGAGTACTTGCTACATGCAAAGCAACCTGCCCAGTTCATTTCTTCCTCATGGTGATCTTATGAGAATGTATTCTTGGGGCTTTCCTGATGATGGTCCAGTGGCTAAGACTCTATGCTCCCGATATAGGGAGCCAGGGCTCAATCCCTGGTTTGAAAACTAGATCCCACATGCTGCAACTAACACCTGGGATGGTCAAATAAATAATTTTTTTACAAAGAATATATTATTTTCCTTAGAAATTGTCAAGGTGAGGAATTAGGCACCAAGACACAAAGTCCCTTGCCTACCATAACAAACGGGAGATTTTAACCGAGGCAGCCTCACTCTGGAGCCTGCTTGCTCAGCAATGTTAAGAGTGTCCATGGTAGTTTGCAGGGTCAATGCTGAGAAGGCAGAGTGGTGGGCAGCAAAGCAAATGAGAATGGATGGGCTTCCTGGATGAGCAGTGTTGAGTGTGTCCCAGGCCCCATGGTTGAAAGGATAAAAATCAGTGTGAAGGGGATATCAGGGATTAATGCTTTCAAGATCAACGCTTTTCAAATTCATTTTACTCTATCTCAGTGCATAAGAATACAGATGGCTACATAATTTCAGCTGCTTTGTGTAAATGATTAGCAAAACAACTCAAGCCCATGGCCTTTGGGGAAATTACCAGTGTGGTTCCAGATGCTTGGAAGATGTGCTCCCTGGACTAAGCTAGACAGGGTCCCGTAGGTGAATGAGTGCAATTCTGTGAATCGCCCCCCAAATGTGTAGGGTATGTACTGTATTTTTATTTATTAAGCAACCACAAAAGACAAAGCTGCAGAGGATTCCCAGAGCACCAATGAACAAGAAAAGAAAGCCCAACTGTTGTTTTGCTCACATTTCAGTTTTCCCACATGCCCCTCTTCTCAAACTGCAAAACTGCTGTTCATCCCCACGGTGACTTAAATGAAAAGCAGTAATCTGTTTGGATCAGTCTCTTTTAGGAGCAAATAGCAATGAAGCTTGCTATTTAAATCTTGCTTCCATTGATGCACATGAGTATTTAAATTGCGCAGTTAAAAGTAATGAGCACTTAGTACCATTTTCTGCCGGCATCAAACTGCTCTCTCCCATTATCTAAGAGAAGGTATTTCATTCCGAGCTTCTCAGATGAAATAGGAGAGACTTCTTACCTGTTTTTCTTTTTTATTCTCATAATTCCTTGGTTCTCCCAAGTCTTAGCCCAACTGCTGTTAATTCTCACATGCTTTCTTTACATGCTAAAGACCTCCTTGAAGCTGTCTCAGCAACAATGCTTTTTAAAGAGCTGTCAAGATTAGTCAGTCCACAACATACGTGTTTTCTCTTATCATTCTTCCTCCAAATCAGTGATAGTAATTTCTTCTGCTGTGAAATTCTTTATAAAATAGTTTAAAAAAAAAGATTAGCATATTTTACTTATAGCTCAATATGTGACTTGCTGTTTTGCCAAGCAGTGATTTCCAGTCAGATGTGTCACAGTGAAAAAAATAATAATAATGGCTTAAAAACAAGTTTGCTGATGTCCGATGACCCAGGCTTCTCAGGGTGGCTTTACCCAACCACAGATTCTCCACATTAAGAAGGATTGAGCCTCAAAGATCTCAGTGTCTATTCTTTAGTTACTATGCTTTGTCCTCCCTCTTTGAACCAGTGAAGTTGCTCAGTCGTGTCTGACTCTTTGTGGCCCCGTGAACTGTAGCCTACCAGGCTCCTCCATCCATGGAATTTTCCAGGCAAGAATACTGGAGTGGGGTGCCGTTTCCTTCTCCAGGGGATCTTCCCGACTCAGGGATTGAACCCAGGTCTCCCTCATTACAGGCAGTTGCTTTACCATCTGAGCCACCAAGGAACCCTCCCTCTTTGGGCTGGATAAATTGTAACATGAGGTGGGATAATGGACCATCCAGACTGGTACCTGGAGTCAGTGGCTCAGTTTATACTGAACAGTGTCCATCTGACTAATGGTCTGCTCTCTGTCCTACCCCCCCACCACCCCAGGTCACCCAGAGTGGGTCTTCCTCACTGTTTCAAGGAGTAACAGGGAAGCCACACAGCTCGCAAGCTTCCTCTGTGAAGAACAACATCTTTACCTAACATAGCTAGATCTGCTCATTCCCAGGAAGTCCAGCCACTAACCCACCATGCACCTCTCATCTGCCCGAAATGACTTTATTACACTATGGTATGCTTTCTTTTAAATAAGAAAGTATTTTTTAAAACAGGAAAACCAAGTGTAAGTCCAACTGTAACTCACCGTTTGTCGGAATAGGCTAATATGCAGCATTGAAATGACATAAAAATAGAAATTTGTTGAGTTTTTCTCTAACAACAAGCAAGCAAGGAAGCTTGAAAACACAATATTTAAGTAATTTAACCAAACAATATTTAACTAATTTAACCAAAACTGCATGAATCTGTGTGTGTGTGTATGTTAGTCACTCAGTCGTGTTAAGCTCTTTGTGACCCCATGGACTGTGTCCTCTGCCCATAGAATTTCCCAAGCTAGAATACTGGAGTGGGTAGCCATTCCCTTCTCTAGGGGATCTTCCCACCCAGGGATTAAACCCATGTCTCCCGCATTGCAGGCAGATTCTTTACCATCTGAGCCACCAGGGGAGCCCTTGTGAGTCTATATTTAACATTAAACATTAAATGCAGACAGGAGGAAAGTTCTCAACTCTCTCAATGTAAACTTGCCAATAAAAGAATTCATGTTGTATTTTCATTCATTTTTTTAACATTATTTCATATTATTTTTAAATATATGTCCAAAATATATATGATATTTAAAGAATGGTAAGACAAATATCTACTTAGCTACCACTGTACATTATCAATAGCCTTGTTATTCTGTTGGATTTTTACAGTTATGTAAAAACATTAACATTACTAAACAGTATCCTATTTGGTTTGTCCTAATTCCCCTTGTATAATGATGGAATCACAATATATGTGTAGATTTGTGTGATTTTCTTTTATTGCTCAATATTAACCTTTTGAGATGCATGCATAAATCTGTGAACCTAACTTGTTTATTCTGTTCTTAGATGACAAAGAGTTGCTTCCAGGTTATTGCTTTTGTGCAAATGCAGCCATGACCATTATTGTACGTACGTACCTTCTGGTACATATGGGCTTCCCTGGTGGCTCAGAGGTTAAAGCATCTGCCTCCAATGTGGGAGACCCAGGTTCAATCCCTGGGTTGGGAAGATCCCCTGGAGAAGGAAATGGTAACCCACTCCAGTATTCTTTCCTGGAGAGTCCCATGGACAGAGGAGCCTGGTAGGCTACAGTCCACGGGGCCCCAAAGAATGGGACACGACTGAGTGACTTCACTTTCACTTTCTGGTACATAGAGCAAGGAGTCTCTTTAAAGTATATTCCAAAGAGTGGAATTGCTGTTTTTAGGTAATATACATATATACTTTAGTTAGGTACAGTCAAAAATTTCCCCAAAGAACTACTGATTAATGAGATTAACAAGATTAATGAGAACCTAATCTTCTGAACACCTATAATCTTAGATTTAAGAATTATTTCAGAAAGTTGGGTGTCAAATGGCAACTAATTGTGATTTTATCATTATTCAGCTGATTCCTAGGTAACATTTTTTTGTATCCTATTAGCCATTAATGAGTCCTCTATCCTGAACTGCCTGTTCACACTTTTACATATTTTTCTATTGGGTTGTTTGCTTATATATTCAATTTTATATGTTCTTTACACTAACTTTTATTAGCTACAGTTTTAATGTGTGACTGATACTGTGTCCAGTTTGCTTGTTTTCTTGCTCTATTTTAATCTTACATTTAAGTCATATTGGTTCCAAAGAACCATTTTGAAAATTTTACTAGCAGTACCAAGAATCTCTGGATCAATCTGGAAAACTGACAGATTTATGATACTGAGCTCTCCCTATCAATATACATGGTCTCATTTTTCATTTATTTAGGTCTTCTTTGATTTCTTTCAGCTATTATCATTCTATTCTTTGTAAGAGACTCATACATTACTTTTAATTTTACTCTTATGACAAATTTTTGCTGTATTTGTTTGTGCTATCTTTTATTTAGCAAATCCTAAGCATTAATTTGCTACCATATAAAAATAAAATTGACTTTAATACCTTGAATCGTCTATTCAGCAACCCTGTTAAATCTCCTATGAATCCCATTGATTTGGGGAAGACTTTGGGTTTCTCTTCCCTTTAAGGTAAGGATGGTATAGTGGTGCACCCTGGAAAAGGTTGGGAGAAAAGAATATCCCCTATAGATCAGCTGTATAACACTTATATAGAGGAAAATGTGAACAATGCGAAAGCCAGTCAGGCAGCCTCAAACTGCAGAGTCTCTGAGGAGCTTGTGTAGAAGATGCCTAGGGATTTTTTTTTTAAGTTGTCCATTCATTGTTCAACTTTGAATCAAACCATTCAAGAACCTCCTCCATAGATTTGTTACTCTCTGCTATCTTTTGGTTCAAAAATTGTTGACTGATTCATTAAAAATGTATTTTTTACCTTTTAAAGAGTAAATTAAATATAGTAGTACATGGAACAAATGTTATAGACAAAATGATAGCATATTAGGTGAATACAGCATGTTTTGAAAACATATCTATGTCAAGTTCAATTTTTTGCAACAAATATTCATTGAGGACTTCCTATAGGCAAGACTCTGACCCATTAAGAAAAGTATTTGTTTGGTTATCCTGTGCCAGGAAAAATTTAAAAGATAGTAAATTTTACTAATATAAGCCATCAATCTCAGAAATAGGAATAATGCTCACCCCCATCTTTACTCTGTAATAGGTTTATCACCCTGATTTATTGGATAATTGCCTAATCCATCTTGCATATGTAGACAAGAATTCATCAACCTGAGATACTTAAATGTATTCATCAGTGAAAGAAAATTCCAACTAGCTAACCATTACATCCTAATTCATTAGCGATGGTCATCACTCAACACTTTCTAGAGAAAAGTCATACAATTGAAATGCTTATGAGAATTCTTTTTCTGACTCAATGAAAATTCTAACATTTTTCAATTCATGTCTAAAACATGGAAATACAATGGTAATATTTAGTCTGAAAAGTGTTAGTTCCTCAGTTGTGTCCAACTCTCTGTGACCCCATGAACTGTAGCCCACCAGGCTCCTCTGTCCATGGAATTCTCCAGGCAAGAATACTGGAGTGAGTAACCATTCCCTTTTCCATGGGATCTTCCCGACTCTTTGCAACACTATGGACCTAGCCTGCCAGGCTCCTCTGTCCATGGGATTCTCCAGGCATTAATACTGGGGTGCGTTGCCAGACCCTCCTCCAGAAATCTTCCCAACTCAGGGATTGAACCTATGTCTCTTACAGCTCCTGCTGTGGCATCCAGGATCCTTAACCTAAATAGTTTTAGGGACATAATTTCTAGTAGCAAGGAAACAAACACTTTGCAAGCATAAGAAATTTCTGAGCATGCTGTAGATTTTTCAATAAATGTTATTTTCTCCTTTTCCTCCTTGTGCTGTGTGTTGTAGGGTAGTAGGGAGGTTATAGATTTCAGAAGAGGACTTTGAAGACTCAAGTAGATGTTAAGTATTTAAAATATTTAAAAGATTTAATGCTCTTCCGTTTAGTTCATTTATTTGAGCTACTCAAGTCTTCTATACTTGCTACATCTGCTAGCAATACAAAAATATATTTAGAATCAATGCAAACAATACTGAAATATATTTGGTAAAATTGCAAACCCTCCACTGTTGCTACCAATCTCATTTCCCTCCCCAGAAGGAATAAAAGCAGTGTACTTTGTAACTTTAGAATGTTTTTCTATGCATTTACATAGATGGATTCATTGGAAGGACTGTTGTTGAAGCTCCAATACTTTGGCCACCTGACGCAAAGAGTCAGCTCACTGGAAATGACCGTGATGCTGGGTAAGATTGAGGGCAAAAGAAAGGGGTGGCAGAGGATGAGATGGTTAGATAGCATCACCAACTCAATGGATATGAATCTGCAAACTCCAGGAGATAGTGAAGGACAGAGGAGCCTGGAGTGCTGCTGTCCATGGGGTTGCAAAGAGTTGGACAGGACTTAGCGACTGAACAACGACAACAGATTCATTCATAAATGGATAAAATGTTACATAATTTAGAATAATTTTGTTTCAATATAAATGGAATCATAAATATTTATGCAAAATTATTTTCTCATAATAATAGGTCTTAAAATGTTTCCATGTTTTATTTGGAAAATATAAATATGGAAACACTGCTTTTTCAGATGCCACAGAGTAGTTTTTTATGTATAGTTTAGGATATTATCTAACCATTCACTTACTGATGAAAATTTATAATATTTACATCAATCTATGAATGTGTTTTAGATCATCCTGGTGTGAATATCCTTATAGATGCCTCCTATAACAAAAGTGAACAAGTATGTACTAAAGATACTTGGACATTATATTTTCCCTAAGGGAAAGAAAGGCCTAGAAATTACATACGCCATCCTTCAATCTACAGAACACATCCAGAAGATTCCTTTAAATTCAGTTATGTGTTTCTCAATATGTCCCTCTAGTCAATTCTCATGCCCATGTACTCTGTCTTTTCCCAGTTCAATTAGCTCTATCAGATTGTGGAAGATTTGTTTTCTAGATTAAAACTTTAGCTATGATTTCTAGTATCCTAGGACTGTCTAATGTGTGATATAATCAATAATGTGGCTAGTAGGAAAAAACTGCTTAAATTTGGCTGAATTCAGATTAGCTGAAAATAAGCTATTTAACTCAACAATTTGTGCAAAAATTAATACATATAAGAACTCTGTTAAATATTTTGTTAAATATTGTGCAACCACCTATTGACCTTTGTAATATACAGATCATTTTCTAAAATGCAGTGTCTGTTATAGCATATGTAAATATTGATGTTTTGTCAGTAGAATTTATATAGCATTGTTTTTTACCTTACCATAATTTATTTAGGCTATTTTGTTTCATGTCGCTAAAAGTCTGAATTTTTCCTGTATGTTAGTTTTCTAAGCAAAATCTTTCTCTAATTTTGCAATAGCAATTATTAGGCATTATCTGCTTATTTCATTATTTTTTACCTATATTTCTAATCCACTCTTAGATAATGCCCACTCTCTTTCAGCTTTCATGGAGAAACACTGCTGTTCAGTCACTCAGCTATCTCTGAATCTTTTGCGACCCCATGGACTGTAGCCCACCAGGCTCCTCTGTCCATGGGATATCCCAAGCAAAATACTGGAGTGGGTTGCCATTTCCTCCTCCAGGGGATCTTCCCAAACCAGGGATTGAACTCCTGTCTCCTGTACTGGCAGGCAGATTCTTTACTGACATTAGATTAACTCAAATAGCAAACAAAAGTGGCTTACTTTAAAAAAAAAAACAACTTAATTTTTTTTCCCTTATACAAAAAGGAAAACAGATAAACAGAATAGGCATAACTGTCTTTAAATTGTTATTTTCAAAGTAGAAAAATTCTACCCTTCAAATTTCAGTTCTTTTTAAATTAATGGTTCATTATTGGCTTCTTTTCCTATTTTTCCATATTTAAAGAAAAATGTATGTTTGATTTTAAAGTAGAAAAACATAATTTTTCTATTTCAAAAATAAACACTTTTAAGCATTTAAAAATAGAAAAATATAAAAGGGAGCACAATGCCGTATAATGTTACCTATCCAAACTATCTATTAACCTTTTAATTATCTGTACAAATTGCTTTCTAAATACAAAATATGTTTATTATATATTATTTAAATATTTGTATCTCAGTTGTTAGCAAAATTGGGATCATACCATTATTTTGTAACCTACAATAATTTATTCAGGCAATTTACCAAATGATATTTACTTTATTCCAACATCTTCCTAGCTTAAACAGAGTGTACAGAAATAATTTTATTATGAATTTGAAATATGAAAACAAAAAGATTGAGACTAAGGTGAATTGATTGGTGAAATATGAAAGAACATGACTGAAATAATATTAAATATTAAAAGACAAAAAAGTAGAAAAATACCTATAAATGGAAAAGAACATGTAATGATGTTTGAAGGTCTGCAAAATGTCCCAAGGTGCACCAAATATAACTAATACTAAAAAAAAAAAAAAGAAAGAAAGAAAGCAGTGTCTAGGAATTCTCATTTAAAGCCCATCATCATTTCAGCCAAAATGACCTGCTGACCAACTTGCTTTTAACTAAATTGCTTTCAGCGAAATTATGTTCTATAAAATTGCATTTGTCCACACTGCTTTTTCTGAGCTTTTTTATTATTATTATTTTTTAATGGCCAAATTATATGTTGCAATCGGGACAGAATTAGGAATCTAGAAGCCATTTTTTCCCATGTTTAGTTCTTTATCTCTGCATCTCTCTGTCTCTGATCATCTTTATCCTCAGATTTCATCATTGATCAATTTCTATCCCCAGACCATGGGATTCTTCCTGTGAACATAAATGTCATTTGAAAGAGGATCTTCTTCATACCAGACCTTCAGAAATACTGAGTTATGGCTTTTTAACCACAGAATATCTTAACCCACCTAGTTTTAGGATGTTCCCTTCAGTCCTTTTTCAAATGCAATTTCATGCTCATGTTGTTATCTCTCCTTATAAGATAAAGATCAGGGCTTCCCTGGTGGTCCAGTGGATGAGACTCTGCCTGCCAATGCAGGGGACACAGGTTTGATCCCTGGTCCAGGAAGAGCCCTCATGCCGCAGAGCAACGAAGCCTGTGCATCACCACTACTAAAGCCCATGCGCTGCAGCTACCGAAACCTGTGCACCTCAAGCCGGTGCTCTGCAACGAGAAGCCCCTGCAGTGTGAAGCCAGGCACCACCATGAAGAGTAGCCCCGCTCGCCGCAGCTGGAGAAGGCCCGCATGCAGCACCAAAGACCCGGTGCGGCCATAAATAAATAAATGTTTTAAAGACCCTTTAAGCAAAAAGAGATGAAGACTAAATATTTTAAGTGAACTCCTGAACAAAACATGTGGTGCTGTATAACCAACGAACAAATCAACTAGGCTACTCTGTCCCTCACTGGAGCATCTTACAATAGCACACGCTTTCCACGTAGACCAAGAACACTATTCCCCCCACCTTCTGGCTTCATCCTCCAGTTCCCAAAGCTGTCTGCACAATGTTACTGCCGTAATAACAATGCAATAGAGAAAATAATGATCACTCTGCCAGTATTCACAGCCTTTCTCTCCTGAATTCCAAAGATTCTTGTTTGAAAGGCCATCTCTTGACTTCTTCTCTGTAGCTCCAGTCCAAGCAGCAGGCTGCCTGTGAGCCGACACTTTCCCAATAGCTGTACCAAGAGCAAGAGAATGGTGAAGTGTCCCAGGGCAGAGGGTCTGGTGAGCGAGGTGTGGTGGACACAGTGCAGGAGAGCGTGTTGAGTGAGGCTTATGAGGTAGGAGGGAACAAACGAAACACAGGAGCAAAGTGGCATGAAGGAACAGGACGTTTTTACTTTTGTGATGTGTGGTTTTCATGAATGTGTAATATTGAAAGAGGAGATCCTATTTGAAAGCATTTGTGGTAAAACCTCCTGTGTCATGGACAGAGTGAAATGACCCGGCTGGACTTGTTAAGAAGGTGAAAAGCAAAAATGATGCCGCAGAGCTTCTGGAGTGAGATTAGTGTTTCCTTTTAACGTGATTTTGAGAGACTGGATCATGTGTAGACATGGCTTATAAATATCATCACCTGGTCAAGAGCAGAATAACGTGTCCTGACCACTCTCACACAGGTAAAATTAGAATTAAAAACCATCCTCCACTTGATGACAAATTCCCAGGGATCACTCTAATACCAAGGGGCAAGTCTGGCTCCCTTGCCATCGTTTTTGCTTCAACCATCTAACAGAAATTTGCACAACAATCACCAACTACATTCCAACTCAAATTTCTCTCAGCTCTATAATCAGCCCGTATCCTATTTTGCATTAATCCCTTTCAGCCTAACCACATCACACTCAGCATCTCACTTGAGAATGGAACACAAATCTGTCATCTGAGCAACACTGAAGTCTTGCTGGAACATGACTCGCTGCAGTGTTTAGGAAATTGTGTTGCTCTGGAGAGAAAAATCTTAGAAATCTACAAATCTCTGCATACCTTGTGGCGTCCTTTTATCACTCCCATGCCAAAGGGGACCAGAACTCACACTGGCAGTATCGGGACGGGAATAACCCTGTAAATATATTAGATGTTAGGTTCAAGTGCTGCGACAGTGGCAGCAAGATTTTTGCACATATTTTCAAAAGAAATCTACCATAGTATAAGGCTACCCTTGAGAACTCATCTGGACTGACTTTGTAAACTCCCCGTATCTCTCAGTTTCCTGGTTACTGCTGTCTGCTATGACTCCTCAGAAGCATATCTTTATGTTTGCCCTTATTTCATTTGCAACATCCTGTCATATGAAAGTTGTCCTTAAGTTCATGTTTCCCCTAAAAATACCTGTTTTGTTCACAGCTACATTCCTGGCACATAGGACAACGTTGGTACGTAGTACATGTGCCCATTTGACAATGCCTGTATCCTCTCTCTTCTTTACTCCTATCTCAGTTCCAAAAGATCAAACAATGCCTGCGATAGTAGCATAAAGGATCTGATTTTAATCGTCAGAGGAAAAAATTCATAAAAATTCACAGTAGTTAAAGATAGGAGAAAGTGCAGAAAAATCCTATGTTAAGATAAAGGACTAGGACCAAATGATGTTTTGCAGTTGTTTACAATGCTCTAGGAGCCGAAGTTCATAAAGAAACCATAACTAGTAATTTCTAAGAATGCAGTTACCTGTGTTAGGGTGGTCAGGAAAGGGCCCTCTGAGGATATTTTCATAAGAGAACCAAGTAACAAGATGCAGAGAGCCATGTGCAAACTTGAGAGAAGATCATTCCAGGTACAAAAAGAGCAAGTTCAAAGGTCCTGAGGCAGGGGGAGGCTCAGCAAATTCTAATGATAGGGCCAGCAAATCAAGTGAAGATAGATCTGGGGAGAAAAAGCATCGTTAGTGTTTGCCAGTCTGAAGATTATTTTCCAAATATTTGCTTAATAATGCCTATGCTGGCCTCCCAGCATCTCTAATTTAAGTTTGTTACTTTCCCCCCTTAAAAAAAAAATTGTTTAAAAAGACTTACAAAGTTGCTTAACATACTCCAAGTTATCTGAAAAATTTTTTTCAACTTGAGTAGCAAGAGGAGATAAACACAATTTGTGAATTATCTGCTTGGGAAGGGCACTTAGAGAAAAAATGTAAAGAACGTCTGTAAATAGCATTTATATGAAAAAGTTTAAAAGATTATCATTTTCCCCAAACTATTATATCACACAACTACATAATTTTTGTTGGAACATAAGGAAGTGGACAAGAACAGGGAAACTTGGAACTTGAAAGGTAAGTTATGACTTCTCATTGATTGTTTCTAAGAGGAAATTAATTATGTCTTTATTAATAGAGGGATAATAAGGGAAGTGGAGGTCTATAGAAGATAGAGAAAAAGGCTATAAAATTTTTGATACTTGAATAAAGTATTTTAATTCCCAGCTGAGAGTCCAGTGACAACTACCATAAAATCAGGAGGACCCAGTAAAGACTTGGAATGAGCTAATTTTACTCAAGAATGAGAAAAAAAAAAATCAGCGTGAATAATAATTGAAGATTAGAGGGAAATGTATTTAATACACTTAACTTTGTAAAAAAAATTCTGACCTAAATTATATATTATTCATTTAAATTCACAGTATTTAAAAGCACTAGATAGTAATTCTCACGGACACTAAATATAGTTCTGTTAAGCACTCTTCATGTTTTAAAAGAGTGGAAAAGGGACTTTGGTTTAAATCTCTCAGTTAATCACCCTTATAGGAAGTCTAGAGGTTAATATGAGGACTTAGTTATCTCCACACACCAGGTGGATAAATATGGACATTTGAAGTATAATGTCCAGAAGATAAAAAGTTTTTAAATCCTTGCATTGTAGCCCACAAAATAAAAATATTTTAAAAATATTAGTGTAAATATATCCAAAGTCTTTATAAATTTTCAGCTAGATCAGTTTTGCCAGCTGTTAACTTTCGAAAATGTTGGGAAACCCATCTAATAGAGGAGAAGGAAATGGCAGCCCACTTGAGTATTCTTTCCTGGAGAATCCCATGGACAGAGGAGCCTGGTAGGCTACAGTCTATGGGGTCGCAGAGAGCCGGACACGACTAAGTGACTAACACACACACACACACACACACACACACACACACACACACACACACACACACACACACACACACACACACACACACACACACCTAATAGAGGCTCTTATGACTATGATTCCTCATCTCTGAAGCATTCTTTCAGTGAAGAATATTCTAAGCTCTATATTAGGTTGGAGGAGAAAGTTAGTTAAATGCTTGAACTTTCCTAGATGAACTCAGATATCACAATCTATTTTTTTCATTGTTGGGGCCAGAGAGAAAGTAAAAAATGTACTCACCATGATAGGAAAAAGATCTACTCCCTCGAATTAATATTTTTAATACTGTTTATTACTGCCGCATTGTATAGGTAATTTATCTCCCAATTTGCTTCCACATATTGATTACAGCCATTCTTCTTTTACAATGTTTCTGCCAAAAAGTGATATGTCTAAAGGGTTGTATCTGGATTCTAGTGTTGGCAACAATTTAATTCACCTTGCTATGCTCCATCTTCTATAGAAGAATCAATCTTCCCTCAGAAAGCATATTGCATACATCCAACACTAAACCTGTGCTAATTTTAAAGAAGAGAATCTCCTACTTAGATAACCAGTACTTTTACTCCCACATCTCATTTCAATTCCTGTATCCTCATACTGCTCTTGAGTACTCTCATATTTACTGTTAGCTGTCTGGTTTATAAATTGTAATGTCAAGCACGAAAATACCAGACATTTCTCATACACTTTAGGCTCCATTTAGGATCTTAGGACGCTCTTTGTAGCTGAATTGTGAAAATATTATTTGTAGATTTATAATGAATTTTGAGTTTTGTGGAATCATAAAAATCAAGTGTCTACTCCATGGCCTGACTATAAAATTTAGTGGGTATTAATTTTTGTATTTTAACTCTATATTTGACAAAAGTATGCATTTATTAACAAGTTTCCAACAGTAACAGTGATACAGTGCATTTAGAATCTTTTTTCTGGATTTTTTTCTAGTAATATTTTTTTTCTAGATGTAAAACAAGACAAAATTTTATTCCAATCCCCATTTCTTCTATTTACTCACAGTCAAATTTTTAACATTACTTAAACCTGGCTTCCTTGATCTGAATAGTAAGCATAATATCACTGTCATAGGCCATTATAAAGATTCAATAACTGAATATAAAATAGATAACTAGTAAAGACCTGTATAGTACAGGAAACTCTACTCAATACTCTGTAATGACCTATATGGAAAAAGGATCTTAAATAGAGTGAATATATGTATAACTGATTCACTTTACTGCATAACAGAAACCAATACAACACTGTAAATCAACTACAATAAAAAATTGTTTTAAATTAAAAAAAAAACTTAAGAAAATAAATAAGATACAGAGATGTAATGAATAGCCCATGGAATATAGTCAGTATTTTACAATACTTTTAAGTGGAATATAACTGGTAAAGATATTGTATGTTGTAGACCTAAAACTAATATAATATTGTAAAGTCAATAAAAAATAAAGATTAATGAGAGATTATGCTCAGTAAATATTATTTTCCTTAGTCTAACTTGCTGAAGCTTTTTTATAATTATAAAAATTTGAGATAATAGGGGATTCACATGGAGTTGTAAAAAAATGATACAGAGATTTCTTCTTACTTTTAAATCAGTTTTCCCCAGTAGAAGCATTTTTCAAAGCTATAGTACAATATCACAGCCAGGATATAACATTGATAGGATCTACATACAGGTCTTGTGTAGATCTCCCCAGTTTATCTGTACTACTATGTGTGGGTAGTTTGTATACGTGCTTAAATTTTTATTTTAAAGTACTTTTAAACTTAAAAAAAACTAAAATAATAATAGCAGGAACATTTTTTCTTTTTCCTAAATAATTTTAAGTTGCCAACCTGGTACCCCAAATATATTAAGTATGAATTTCCAACAAACAAGGACAGTTTCACATATACAGAATTACCATCAAAATCAGGAATTTAACATGGATACATTATTACCATCTAATCTCCAGACCTGACTCACATTTCACCATTTTCCAATAATATCCTTTCTAGGAAAGGATCCAGTTCTGTTTAGTTGGCATATCCATTAAGTTCAGTTCACACTGGATCTGTTCCTCCATCTTGACTTACATGACTTGACACTTTTAGAAACTGTAGTTGTTATTTTATAGAATGTCCCTCAATTTGAACTTGTGTGATTTTTCTTCATGACTAGATTTAAATTACGTATTTTGGGTAGAAGTATCAGAAAAGTAATACTGAATTATTCTCATTGCACTCTGTCAACTTATAAGTAAGTTCAATGCATGCCATTACTGGGGATATTAAACATAAGCGCTTGACAAAAGGTATTTTCTTTCAGTTTCCCCAGCTGTAAAGATTCTCTTTTGCCTTTGTAATTGATAAGTATTTTGTGCAGAAGAGCTTTGAATCTATAGTAATATTTTGTACATCATTTAACTCTCACCAAAATGTTTTACATGCATTGATGTTTTTGGCTGAGTTACTTATTACTCTGATGATTGACAAGTGATTATTTTATTCTATAGTTCTCTATTACTTGGCATTCCTCTGTTATGAAAATCTTTCAACTCTTCCATTTATTCATTCATTTATTCATGTATTCATGTCTGCATGAACTTGTAGATTTCCATTTTATTCAGTTGATTCTAATATATTGCTAGTATTTCTTATTTTAACGCTCAGGTTGTTCCAGATTTGACTAGTGGGGATCTAAATGTAGTTTGTGTATCCTTTTGACATGGTTCCATCACTAAGGGAACGAACATTTCTTTATTTTCTGGCACATCAAGCTTTTCCTGACTCACCCGCTTTTTCCCTTTCCCAGCCCAGGAATCAGAAATTCCTCCAAGGAGCTGTAGTTCCTTATAGTGGAGAATGGTATCTACAAAGGAAGATCTGAGTGAACAATATGCTCATTGCTATTGGGGTATCTCTGCTCCCAAGCTCTCTCAGACAGACCTAGGGTATATAAGAACTATACAATATAGAATTACATCATTTATCCCCACATCTCCCTTTCTCCCTTCCTTCCTTTGTTCCTTCCTTCATTTTTTCCTTCTAATCTACTGAAAATTAAATTCACGTTAATATTTCCATATTTAACCCAACACTCCAGGGTTTGTTCTCATTTTCTCTTTTTTCCATGCTGTAACTCTCTTTCCCAACAGCAATAAATTAGACTCAACTTTTCTCAAGGTAAATAACTGTTTGATTATTTACCTGCTTAAGTACTCAACTCATATCAGAGCCACCATCACCCTCCTCTTTATCCTCCCCATCTCCTCACCACCGTGGCAGACAAACTTCCCAGGTTGCTTGGTTTCTGAATACCCTACACCAGTTGCTACCACTTCATTCCTCTACATGGATGCCATCCTCCCCCCACTCAGTCTTCAGTCCTCAACTGTCTCATCCTGGAGTAACCAGGCCAGGCCGCCCCCTACCCCCATGCACCCCAGCCCCCAGAAACTCTCATACCTCACTCAGATTCTGAAAGCCCCCCACCTTAGGTACTGCCCATAACACTGTATGGATGACACTTTTCTCACATCTTTACCTAACAGTTTCTTGATCAAATTAGGAGGAAAGGAATGGAGAAAATGAGGAAGTAAAGGGGGAAAAAGGTTTACAGAAAGAAGGAAGGGAATAATTAGTCAGGGGTTTGTTTATAGGCCCCTATCTTACACTATACATAAAAGTCAACTAAATGGGTTAAAGACTTAAACAACACAAGGCCTGAAACCATAAAATTCCTGAAAGAAAGCATCATATTGTCCACTTTATGCAATTAAAAATAAGTAAATAAAAGCAGAATTACCTCGAGATCCAGCAGTTCCACGTCTGGGATTTACCCCCAAAAACTGAAATCAGGATCCAAAAAGGTTTTACCACGCCTATGTTCATTGCAGCAGCATTCATAATAGCCTGGTTGTGGAAACAAAACTCCATTAACAGATAAATGTATAAAGAAACTGTGCTATGTGCATCAAATGGAATACTATGTAGCCTTTAAAAAGACATGAATTCTGCAATACTCAATCATGTGAACAAACCTGAAGGAGATACTAAGTGAAAAAAGCCAACTACAGAAGACAGATATGGCTTGATTCCATTTATATGAGGTATCTATGATATACAGTACTGTACCTATAGTCAATGATAATATATTGTACACTTAAAGAATGTTAAGAGGTGGATCTCATGTTAAATGCTATTTCCATAATAAAACTTTAAAATTAAAAGTTAAAAATACAACCATTCTGATCTCAGTGTCTAACATAGGACTTGTACTGATTGAATACAGGTAATAAGTATTTGATGAATAAGAAAAAAAAGCCAAGGAATTTATTTATTCCCAATAGAGATATGACAAGAAATTCTCTTTTAACTGGCAGGGAGAAAGAGTAGTGAAGGGAAAAGTTAATTTAGGCTATTTAAAACTCTATTTAAAAGAGCTGTCCCCAGAAAAGTTTAGAGAATTATCACAATTGGGCTTTAGAGTTCCTAACCTCGTGTAAAAATTAATGAAAAGACATCTTGGGCTTTCCTGGTGGCTGGGTGGTAAAGAATCCCCCTGCCAATGCAGGAGACATAGGTTCAATTCCTGATCCAGGAAGATCCCACATGCTGCGGAGCCGCTAAGCTCGGACGCCACAGCTGTTGATCTGTACTCCAAGTCTCGAAGCCCAAACTGCAGAGCCAGCTCCACAACTGCTGAAGCCTGCGTGCCCCGAGCCTCAGCTCTGCAACGAGAAGCCGCAGCAATGAGAAGCCTGCGCGCTGCAACTAAGGAGGAGCCCTCACTCACCATAACACAGATATATTTTAAAAGCCATCTTAATTAAAATAGAGTCAGGAAGCCAGAAGGGGGTGCTCTCTGGCCTAAAACACTGCAGATCTCAACAGGAAGAAGAAAGACTTCCTCTTCATGCCTGGCAAGAGCTCAGCCAATGAGACTGTGGCAGCTCAGCGGGTGAAAAGCCATTATACTTAGAACTCTCAATTCCTCCAATAGACTCTGTTTAGTACAGATCTCTCAGCTTCCTTCCCCCCCCTTTAAAAGCGTTCTTCTCTGCTTGCTGTGAGTAGACTTGTGAGTGGCTCACCATGGCAATTCGTTGCTGCTCCTGTTTAAACCCATTTTTGTTTTTGTTGGAAAAGTGATCGGCAGTCTAAGGTCAACACTCCCCATTTTGTGCCTTTCTGTCTCACATGTTGTGTTCACCTAGCACCCTCATGGACTGTCCCAACCTATTCGACAAGGATCTAAAACTCATTCACATGTTGTAAATAAGCAAAAGCCAGGTTTGTTTTTTCCCTTAATGAAGAGAGACTAGGTGCTAAGTGTTCTTTACCTCCCTGACATCTTTTTCTAAACAGATGGCTTTTCCTTGGCACTACGTTTGCCCTGCTTCTCCATCATGCGTCCAGCTGAGGCCATGGCTCGGGTTTTGACCTGTTTATCTCATATCTGGTTCTTCCCTGTCTACGCTAGACCGTACTCTTGCTCTAGATTGTATTCATAGCTGGTTCTTGCTTCTTAATAAACAAAAAGATAGAAATGACTTCTCAACTGCCCCGGGGGGGAAAAAACTGATCTTGGACTGGACGGCTGAAGTTTGGAAAACTGAATAGACAATACAGCCTTTTGTGGTCTTTCTCACACTGCAAGGAAGACAGGCTGCAGAAAACAAGCTCAGAAGGACAGCCTGCCCGTCCGTCTGGCGGCGGATCAGAGAGCACACGGAGGCAGCGTTGATGCGCACAGACCAAGGAGAGACCCCGGGGAAGTGGTGCTTAGAGGCCAGAACATAGGCTCCTGTGGCCTGTGCTCATGGTTGAGGTCATCTCACTCTCAGATCTTCCGTCAGATTTTCTTTAGATTTTCCTTCCCCTATGGTTTCTCGGCGGCGAGGTGTTTTATTGAACGTCTGGAGTAGCAGCATAGGAAAATGTCATAAAAACGGAGGAAATTAAACAAAACATGCCCGGTAGGAGCTGCGCATGAACGCGCCAGTTCCTGTTCTTCGTTGCTGTTCTTTCCAGATGTGGAGAGTTTTCTTGAAATGGAAGAAATTAAAAAAAGAAGGGTTAGTGGTGTCTAAAAATATATAATTGGATTCCATGACTATTGTGCTGGAAAGGTGTTTTTCAGAAGTACTTCCTGGAGAGAGAAGACACAGGAGAAATTATATTTTGGCTGGTCTGGCACTGGCAACATGATTTTCCACCCTGAGGACTGACTGTTTTATCTGGCTGTCATCTTTTTGGTTTTGCTGAAAGTTAACCCTCTGAATGGATATTAAGATCCGAGTGCCAAGGTAGCTGTTCAGTGTCTCTACCTCACCAGCTGGCTGGTGTTGCTGCATATTAGAAAAATAAGATATATTGCTATGGAATACAGGGGAATATTTTCCTTATGGGTAGAGCCTTCATGGAAATGTGGAAAAGAGTCACTAATATCTTTAAAGACTTTTTTTTCTTCTTAAGTTGCCTGAAATCTTACCTTTCGCTCAGTGCTGTTGACTGCGGTTTTTATCTCCTGCTGTTGACAGGGTTTACCCTTTTGGAAAGAAAGTCATTGTCTCAACAATCTTCTCAGTGGTTCTATTTTAGTACCATTTATGATGAGTGATGATATTTCACTTGGTCTTTTGCCTCTTTCTAATTCTGCTCACACACAGTTTTTTCCTTACCTGAAGGGGGAAAAAGTTTCACCTTGATCTCTGAAACTGTTATTTCATGGAGTTGCACATGCTTTCAACAAATCTCCCAACTTTGTATCCCTACTGTTTTCTTGATCCTGTCATTTTCCAGCACAAAGTCTGAAGTAAAAGAAAGAAGTTTGATCAAAGGAAAGGGAGACAGAAGCACCCTGCTACCAAGAAGTCACTTGGACATTTTCCTTCTCTTCAGAATGTTCGGTTCATTCTCCCATTCATTTAGTATCCGTCTATTGAAATTCACCGGCTACAAGGTAGAGAGTTATACATTGAGGTGTCATTACACATTTGAGGTGTAAGGATCTACTAGACACATTCTCTGTCTTCAAAAATTTAAATTTCAGTAGATGAGAAAAGGTACTTTTAGAATAAGCTAAAGGCTGCAAGAGAAGTCCCTGTTAAGTGCTAAAACTGAATAAATGAAAAGATCTATGGGAAGCATGAATCAGAAAATTACTATATTAATTTTGTTTTCTGAATCAGGGAGTTATTTTATGGGGAAGTTCCATTTGATTTGGGACAGGAACACTGGTTGAATTTTCATGGGTGGAGATGGGGTCAGAGGAGAGGAACTCAAACAAGGATGAATGGTATGAACACAGTCACACATGTTTCTCGTGTAGGGAAAACAACAGAAGTTTCCCATACCTGTATTGCTCCCCTTGATGGTTATACCTTTCATTTCTCATGGTGTTCCTTCTAGTTCTCCACCTTGACAGGGTCCTATGGAGCCAAGGAGAATGTGAAAGCTTCCACATGCCCCCCACTCCCCTGCCGCCCAAAGCTGTCTGCTTAAACTGAAGCTCACACCCAATCCACTGATGCTTTGGGAACACAGTTGGGCCCTCTGAAAGCTTTTACAGTTTTTCTATTCTTTTCTGATTACCCATCCCCTGCTTAAATACCTCTAGTTGCATGAGACTCACTACTTTTAAAGAGAGTCTATTTTTCCTTCTGAAAACAAATTTACTTTTCACATGTTCAGAAGAAACCTGTTCTTCTGCCCTCCAATTCTGTTCCGAAAAGCAGTCACGCAATGAGAAAATCCTCTTTTGCTAGAGATAAACTCTATTCTCCTTATGTAAATTAACAGCAGTTTTCTCTCTACAGGGTGACATACGAACAGAATGCTTCCTACCCTCTGACCCATGATTTGGAACACTGGATGGATTATTTTGTGTACTTACTCCTAAATTCCAAAGACTTGAAAAATACTACAATAAAGCTCTTACCATTAAGAATGAATTATGTGAACAGAAAGGAATACAATCAATTCCCTTGGCAAAATAAATAACAATGGTTTTATGAAACCCTTTTCTTTATGATCCCTTCTCTTATAGAACCAGATATCTTGGGTTTGTAGAGCCTTCCCTCTAGAATGTTTAAAAGATAACATTGCAGTAATCGAGGAGGGAAGAGTGGCATGAATATTGTGTTTTCAGGAATTATTTACCACAGCCTGGCTTTGAGAGCCTATTTTGTGAAGGGAGATAATGTTAGTTAGGACCCTGGGGAAAACCAGTGATTGTCAAAAGTACCGTCAAATCTTTTATAAAAACAAAAGAGTGAATTTAAACTCAGAGACCAAAATCCAAAGTGGATCCAAGTTTTGCTTTGGCTGCAGGAGCTCGTCTGCATCTCTAAATAAAACAAAAATAAACTCAACAGTTGTGTATTTCTCAATGGCTTGCTGAGTAATGCTTGTTTGTTGCCAGATATTTAGTCAAGCTGAGCCCACCTACAGAACATCCAAAATGCTTTGGGTTCCTTTTATTTGGAGTATAATTGCTTTATAATGTTGTGTTAGTTTATGCTGTGCAATGAAATGTATCAGCTATATGTATACTTACATCACCTCCCTCCTGAATCTCCTTCCCAACTTTACCCCCATCCCATCCATCTAGGTCATCACGGAGCACTGAGCCGACCTCCCTGTAAGGCTATGTCCCCAGCTGGCTAAAGTTTCAGACAAGTTCCTGAATACCAAATCTAATGGCCTCTTCTAAACCAAATCTCCCTATTTTTACAGAGTTGGACACCCTCTCTTAGAAAATCTAACCTCCTCCTGGATGTAAACATTATCAAGAAGAGGTAGAAAAACAGAGCTTGGATGCTTTTGAAATTAGTTGACTGATGATTTTTAGAAATCTTTTTACAAAAACTGATAAAGAGTCATATCTCTCATTACAATTATAAATTTGCTCTTCAAATTTAGCTCTGTAGACCATTTGGAGTTTATTTTGTAATACACTTTGAGGTAGGCTCAAAGTCATTTTTCTCTACGTAGTCAGTTTTTCTAATGTGATTTAACAAATATTCTTTCCTTTACCACTGAGTTTTCATGCCAGCTGAAGTGTATACCAAATTCTCACATATATAAGGATTTGCTGAACAAATCTATTCTTAATTCAATGGGTTTCTTTATCTGTTTCTATGCTCATGCCATATTCTTTTAATTAATATACTTTTGTGATATCTTAATAGCTTTATTGTTGTTTAGTCGCTACGTCGTGTCCAACTCTTTACAACCCCATGGAAGTGAGCCCACCAGACTCCTTCTGTCCATGGGACAGAATAATGAAGTGGGTTGCCATTTCCTTCTCTAAGGATCTTCCCTCAGGGAATCAAACCCATGTCTCACTGCACCGCAGGCAGATTCTTCACCTCTGAGCCACCAGGGAAGCCTAATACGATAGCTTGGGTTTCTTTTATTAAAATTGCCTTTCCTAATTGTGAGCCATTGATCTTCAATATAATTTTTAGGATCAGTTTTTCAAATTCCCCAATAAAATCTTGTTAGAATTTTTCTTAGCAATATTGAATAATCAATATCTACATTAATTTGAAGAGAACTGACACAAAACCGTGCTGCTTCCCACTGATTTAGGTATCTAAAGTGCTTTAGTACAGCTTTTAAAGCATGTATGTGTGCATATAAGGCTTATGCATTCTCTGTTAAATTCAAGATATTCACATGAATGCTGTGTAATTTTCTATTGTGTGTTAACTTGTTTTTAACTGATGTAAAGAGGTGTTAAAAGATTTTTAGCTTGCTTTAATTCTTGGAAATTTGCTGAATTCTTATTAACATGAATTATTTTGTGTCGATTTTCTATGTAAGTGACCAGAGCATCTTCTGACAAGAGTTTGTACCTCTTCACTTCTACTCTTATCTCTCTTGGTCCCTTTTTATAAGTTATTTTTTGCATTGGCCAGAATCTCCAGCATCACCTAACCTGTTTCAACTCCTAGTTCAAATATTACCTTTTTTATCCATTTATTTAAGCTTGTGACTCCCACCCAATACTCTTTTACCCCATTCTTGTGTTTTCTCCATAATACTATTGCTTGGACTTCCCAGGTGGAGCAGTGGTAAAAAATCTACCTGCCAATGCAGGAGAAACAGATTTGATCCCTGGGTCGGGAAGATCCCCTGGAGGAGGAAATGGCAACCCACTCCAGTATTCTTACCTGGGAAATCCCATGGATGGAGGAGCCTGGAGGGCTACAGTCCGTCGACCCACAGAGAGTCAGATACAACTGAGTGAGTAAGCACACACACACTGTATCTACCATTAGAATCAAATATAGACAATTATTTGATTTTCTACTTCTTGTTAGAATGTAAGTTCTGTAAGGACTGCATTGTGTTGTCTGTTTTTCTTCCAATGGAATCCTCAGCATCTAAGAGAGTGCTGGGAGGATAGTGGGTGACAGACAGGTATCTATTGAGGGAATAAATGCTGGGCAATTGGAAAGGTAATGGGTCTTCTTTCTTATTCCTTAAATCTAAAAAAATGTATCTAACATATGAAAATTTCCAGTAAACATAGCTTTTTATGTAAAAAATGCTTTATTCTAGTCCTAGTGTTCTATTAGTAGTATGTTTATACTAAAGGTTTAACTTTATCTAATAATTTTGTGCATAAATTACAAAAGAGGCAGCATAAATAAAAAGATATTCTTAGGATCCAGTGAAATGAATATGATAATAGGAAATGTAGGTAACTCTGCAAATTGCTTATCCAAAATGAAAGTGAAGTTAATTCTATCTTAGGTGGACCTCAAAAATAGAAGGCAGAGAGGGCTGTTCATGCAAAGAAGGCTCTTGATCACTGGTATTAGATAAAAGCCACTTAAATCCATTTAACAGAGTCTGATGTAACAGTAACTACTGAGGAGTGGGCTGGGGAATGGCTTTACTAAGACTTTCTCATGAAAAGTAAAAAAGTTGTAAATTATAAAATAAGTTAATTTTACTTTTAATAAAAATAAGACTATAATATGTTAGTTCTAAGAATCAAATTAATCAAATGTTAGTTAGATGAATTGGGCTTTTATTTTTTCTCATTATGTTATAGAGATACAGGATTTCATACTTCATTTTTTATTTAAAAGCAAAATTAAACCATTTATTATTTTTTTAAAAGAATTCTTAGTTTTCATTAGTTTTTTCCCATGATCTTTTAAAATTATTTGATGATTAAGTCATTCTGTTTTACTTACCTATTATTCATCAACTTTGTTTCCTTCCCTTTTCTTCAGTTATTAGCTGGTCCAGACAGATGGGCTTTCATTTGTCATTGAGTCTGTTGTGATCTGCTCAGTTCTTGCATATCACTTTTACTGACTGCACAAAATATTGCATCTTTTACAATGGTCACCCTCTCACTCGCAAAAGCTTTCTGTTATTTTCCATTGTATTACTGAATATCTAACAATTTGCCAAGCCACTCCCTGTCTCATGGCAAAGTCAGATTGTAATATTAAACCTCAAATGTAAAATCTTCCAGAGCAAGGATGTTGTCTGCTTTGTCTATAAGAGTCTCTTCCAAGATCTTAATGTAAAAACCTCACTTCCTATGTTGAAATCTACTCTACCTTCTATTTCTAGCTTCATTTAACCCACAATTTCCTATCCTTTCTAATTCTAGTTCTCTGGAAAAATATACATAAGTTAAGTCCATAGGCTAGAGTTTCTTGTAGTACTTACGGTTGGGGAGGGATTACTTGGTACTTTCTCACAGTTTCAACCCATCTCACAGAGTGGTCTGTGTGAACCAAGAGAAAAGGAAAAGCTTAAATGATAAAACCAAGAAATATATGTTTATATCTATTTGTTGTCTTCTGAGGGTAAGAGCTTTACCACATCTATAACTCTATCTACAAGATAAATCAATAGAATATATATATGTTGAGTATGAAGTTATTCTCCTTTCCTCTGCAATCATCCCCTTTGTCCATCTCCACATTCCCTGTCTTCTAGTATATGACACGATGCCTGGCACAAAATAGCTTCTTAACCAAGAGTTGTTGAGTTTGTTGTTGTTTTCAGTCGCTCAGTCATGTGTGACTTTTTGTGGACTTTAACCCACCAGGCGCCTCTGTCCATGGAATTCTCCAGGCAAGAATACTGGAATGAGTAGCCATTCCCTTCTCTAGGGGATCTTCCCGACCGAGGGAATCAAACCCGGGCCTCATGCACTGTATTCAGATTCTTTACCTTTTGAGCCACCAGGGAAAGTCAAATACTCTCAAGCCAGAAAACTAGTAATAATTTGTATGTCTTTATAGAATTATGTATAAATATTAACTGTAATAAATTTCTTCATGCCACCATGAACAAATGCAAGTTTAGGTGTAAAAAAACGTCATCGAAGAGAGGAAGGATTCCAGGGAAGTTTTGCACTTCACACTATGTGTTGAAGGAGGTTAATATTGTATAACTCTGTGGGGTCCATTTACATTAAGCAAGTAAATGACAGGCATATATATACATGGAATCAGTGATTTTTTTTTTAATATGGGCATAAATAGACTTGATTTTCTTATGATCAAATATGAACAATAGTGGCAAACTTGATTACCACTGGCTCTGGAAAAATCCAAGTCTTCCTAGTAGATAAACATATGGTGTATATAGTTCATTAGTTTGGTTGATTAGAACACAGCAAGGGCCCAATCAGAAGCTGAATTCCTGTGGTGATCAAATTATTTCCACTGTATACCATGGCCAGCTCTTAACTCTGAACAACAAATCTGAGTTGGTGGTCTCAAGATGATCTGAATGAGAACAGGGTGCAGTTTTAAACTTGTCGAATCAATCACAGCTGTAACGATCGTCATTCTGGGCTATAAAGACTTTTCTGCAATCATGGTTAATCCAAAAGCACGAAACAAAACATTAAATAACCTTAAGGTAAGGTACTATGGTAGGATTTTTCTTTGTTACCATTGATCTGAAAATAATCTACCAGAGCAGAGTGACATCTTTGTTAAAATCTAATTCTAACCCATTAAATTTGCTGTTAGGGTAAGTAAAATAGTCAGTTTTCATATACAAAATGAAAATGGCAGCTACATTATTGACTAGAAGACAAAGAATAATTAAGACGAATAAACTGGATCCCAAGCCCAATGTATACAGAAAATTTCAATCCAAGAAAACTGTTACAATGAGTCTTTTTCTCTTTTGCCCTCATGTAACACTGAAATAATAATAATAATAACATGAGTATATTTCCTTTGCTTTTGTTCCTATTGTTGCTGCTGTTTTTTCTTTTGTTTTTAGCCCAACTGCAACTAGATCATTCTCATCAAGTAACATGAAAATGTTAAATTCTGGTTATTTTATTCAAAAGAAGAACATCCTTGCTGCCATTGAAAGTTTAATATGCTACAAATTTAGTATCACTAAGCCAAGAAAAGGCAATAATCTGACCAATTATTTGCCATTGTTAGACTACTACTATTCTATTTTTTTCCTGGAATATTGACAAGGGCTATAAAGACTATTAAACTTTCTGAAAAATATAAAGCAACATAGAGTAACTTATTTCAGGAAATTTTGACTATAAAAAGTCAGAAAGGCCAAAGGAAAAATGTAATAAAATCCTAGAATAAAATTACAATTTCATAATAAAATAGTTAAAAATACTGAAATTTAAAACTTTACCGTTATACCACTATCTGCAAATTATACTTAAATACTGAATTTTTATGACAAAATATCTGATCATTAATTATTTTCTACATAAATGCTTTGTTATAAGTGAGTGTGAGCTAAAAGTTCAATCATTTCTGTTAAGAAATGAGTTTTCTTTGAAATTAGCCAATGTATACCAGTCCTAGTAGAGTCAGTTACAATTTTTTCTCTGGTTTAGGATCACATAGTTTTTAATGTCCCTTTAGTCTCTGTAATCTAGAACACGGCTTCATTCCTTCTTTGTCTTTCATGGCTTTGGTATTTTTGAAGAGTATAGGTCAGCTGTTCTGTATACTGGCCCTCATTTTGAGTGTGTCTGATGTTTTCTCATGACTAGAGTCAGTTTATGCATTTCTAGCAAGGGTACTGACATAAGTGATGTACCCTTCTCAGTGCATTCTATCAGGAGACCCATAAATGGAAACATTTTAAAGAGACGAAATTTAGTAATTGTGCCATCTCAATGAATAAGCTAGTTTCTCTTTTTCTATGAACATTTCCATAATTTTTCATACTTGTAACACAGAATGATAGAATTTTTTATTCTGCTTCCTTTTCCTACATTGTAGCATTTTTATGTTTCTGTAGAAGTTTATAATTTTCACATTATAATTATATAATATGCTGCTAAATTTATGTGCCATAATTTATTTTAAGAGATAATCTATTCATTATTGGGCATTCAGGTTGTTTCAGATGCTTCAGTATACTCTTTATTAAGTGAACAAAAACTACACATGTTGCACTGCTGATGAAGCTATTAGGTTCAACTGGACAAAAAATTATCACAAAACGTTATGCTAACATAACTGAATTTCTCTATTCTCAAGTCTTCAGCAACATCCCCCATTTTCTCAACCCACAGACTTACAAAAATGAGAGCTTTGCAACCAGCAGGATTTGGCAGAGAATAAGGGTGGGGCCAACTTGCAGTCATTCCCAATCCTAGAAAATAATTTTAAATGTAGACTGTGTCATTTTTCTTGATGGACTACAGAATAGCTTGGTATGTAAATGTGCTTAGGGAAAAATGTAATTTACATTGGCTTAAATATGCTTAAAATTATTCTTTTTTTTAAAAGAACTAAAATTAGGAAAAGCTTAGATGGGAATTTTGCTCATGCCTTTTCCAACTTCTACACTAGAAAAGAAGATATCTAAGAGAAATCTCTGCATACTTACACAAGTGGAAAGAGAACAATGTTTGACACGGGCCAGTTATTGTGAGCACACCCAGAATGCTGTCAGATGATCAGAAATAGTATGCTGATGTTCTGTAATGAAGCTCTGCAGATCCTCCATCCAATATGAGGTGTCCCATTAGTGCCAGCAGTGGGTCCTTCGGAAGATCTCAGACATAAAACCTTGAATCAGAATGCCAGGCATCTTTATGCTCTGCCAGACTCCCAGGAGGGAAAGTTAGAGGGAAAGGATGAGAGAAGGCTATTGGTGATCCCTTTTTAGGCTGCACTCTTGCCTAGGTTCACAGCAATTAATTGACTAATTAATTTCCAAAACTGGTCCAACCACCAGCTTACAGAAGAGCCTATGAGAGAATCATTTGCTGAGTGGGAAGGAAAGAATTCATGTAACTCTTGCTGGTTCTGTCACTGCTTAATTTGACTTCGCTGTATCTAGTCAACTCATTATCATCTTCTGTAATGGGTCTCAGAGGGAGGGGTGGGAATACAGATAATACTGAATTGCAGAGAAGGCAGGCTACTTTCTATTAGGCTTTTGCATATATCATATGCTTAAGAAGGAAGTATGTTTATCTTTCTAATTATGTTTTGCTTAGACTAATTTTCTTTTTAATTCCCATGCCAATGAAAAAGCTATTTTGTATTACATGGATAGTAGGGGAAAACAGCCTAAGTTTTAAAATCGTCAGGATAAAATTGACGAAATTGGTAAACTACAAACCTGAAACATAGGCCTGTCCAGAGCCTCAGTTTGAGCCTTCATCACCCAGACTCCTCACCAGATTCCCCAGTAGGGCTTGCTTTTGTCTTCCTCCTCTTCAGCCCTGCAGCCAAAAGGGAGCCCAGTGGCTGCAGAAGGAAGTGACGCTGGCGTCACACCGTGGTCCTGACTCACCATAGCTGAGGTGCCAGAGCTGGGGGAAGGCTCACTGCCTTCGCTGCCACTAATTCCTCAAGGTCTTCATACTCTTCATCCAAGGGCCTCTGAGTGTGTTAACCTACTGAAAGAAAAAGCCCAGACAGCATAGTGCAAACGGCAACTTTTGGGCCTGCCCTCCTCCAACATAGCAATGCATCCAAGTCTCCTCTCCCAGGATACCTCATCTTATCGAAGTCACCCTCACTGTGTGTGCCTGCTCTTTTCCCAGTTTAAAGTGTTTAAATAAACTTTAGTTCTTTCTTTCTTAAGGTCCTGCTTTTGATTCTCAAGAATCTTATCTTCTTTCCATAAATGCATCTTTTGCAAAGGAACTTGTTTTGTCTTTCAAAAGTGTTGATGGGAGGCCAGGTGAGCTTCAAGAAACTATTTTGGAGAAAACAAAACACCAATCAATACTTACTTTTTTTCTCTGTACATTTCTGGTATAGTGATGCAACTCTCCTCTGGCAGGCAATTGGCTGTCGCTGATCATCTAGTAAATAGGAGATCACTTACAAGAAAGTTGAGAAAGAAAAGCATCGGTATAAAATGTAATCTGTCATTTTAGTAGAGGGATTGTTTGAAAGCACATCTCTCTATGCTAGTCTCCTGTTTAAAACCCTCCATGGCATTAAAACTCTATGTCTTATAGTTGCAAATTTTCCAACTGGTCTTTCTAGGTTCATTTGTGTCACACCCCTGCTAGGCTAATGCAAAAGTCTATTTTCCATTCTCCTAAGGCGTCATGTGTTTAAGTCAATATAATTTAGGACAATGTCATCGTTGACAGAATATGGGCTCGCAGCCTGAAATAAGCTCCAGTCCCACATCCACCAACACATTTTTTGGGAGTTGGGGGGCAAAGCTTTATTATCCTTGAAAAAGCAATACTGAATGCTACCACTCACCCTGTCTTTTCAGTCTATTTCTTTATGAATTAAAAAATAGCATAAAACTAAAATGCTGCCCAAATGCTTCTTTGGGTGTGCAGTTCCCTGGGCTTGTGGTCATAATTAACACGGGTGAGAAGACTCACTACATTTCTCCTCTCCATGTCCCTTCCCTATGCCAAAGAAAAGGTGATTTTATTATAGATAAATTCATCTTTTTCCCTTTTTTATTTATTAATTGACTTACAATAGTATGTAAGTTTCAAGTTACTACATAGTGATTCAATATTTTTATACATTACAAAATGATCACTGTGACCCTTAAGGCTTGTCCTCCTGGTTGCAAATGGCAAGATTTCTTCTTTTTTTAAGGGCTGAGTAGTATTTCTTCCTTTTACTCCTCCCATATTAGAAAATCCTGTTGGCTTCTCTCCAGACTATACTCAAAATTGACCACATCTCCTCCACCTCTCCTCCAGTCCCCCAGACCCCACCAAAGCCCCCCTAAAGGCGCTCCTTCTCACTTCATTGCCCCTTTAAGGTCTTCCTCACAAACAGTCAGAGTGATCCAGTTAAAACGTGAGTTACATTACATCCCTCCTCACTGAGCACCCTTTAACAGCTTCCTTCCATCACACCATAAATCAAATCCTGAGCTGAAACTCATCCTACAATGTGCAACCTAATCTTCCCTGCCACCTCCTCCATCTCATCTGCTTCATTTCCTGCTACTTCCCCTGCTCACTGCACTTCAGCATCAGACTGACCACTTTATATTTTCTCAAAACACCAAGCCCCGGCATGGGCCATTTTCAGTTGTTTAGAATCTTCCTCCAAAACTTCTTACACAATAGGATTTCCTTATTTGTCATGCTCACTGCTCATTTTTATTTCCCATCTGTAGAATGTAAGCTCCCCAAGGGCAGAATTCTTTGCTTTATTTACTGGTATATGATAAGTAGCTAGCTAAATAGCTCCACACATTTTTAGAACTTAAGGATTGGTCATTGAATGAAAAAATATTGGCTGTTATTGTTGATACTATTAATAACACAAGCTACAATTGTCTTTACACACATACACAACAGTCACACAGCTTCATTTCTTTTTAGCATCAAACAAAGGACTCCCATCACAGATTTAACACTTTTGAATATCAATCTTATGAGAAAAGAATGAAAGAAAAATAATATAATTAATTATTTTTGTACTGAGTCAGTCAGGCTTATGTAATTAAGGTTTCTCAAAAAATGTCTCCTTTTCTAATAGATGATAAAGCCTAATATTTACATTTCAGGCTTTGTTTCTACTACAATACAAATGGATATTTATCATCAGTATTCAGGGCATGTTTTATAGAAAAGTAATAAAAAATGCCTACTTAGACATTTCAGAAAGCCATTTCTGTATGACGAAAATTTCAGGCTCTCAGGGACTCAGTGAAATGAATGTCATTTTATCTATTACTACTCCAAAGAGGGCTGGTTTAGTATGTGGAATCGTTGCACACACTCCTGAGGCAATCTGCTTTGGCATTTTTCATTCAGAATATTCAGATGAGCCCATTCGAGACCATGGAGGCTACATGTTTGATTATTCAACTGTGGGCCAGGTAAACACAAGTGTAGACAGTAAGGGAATGCTATCATGATACTTCCTGCCCGTGTTAGCCGTGGTTTTCCCATCACTGCAATGATCTTCAACTGTGTAATCAGCTAGGCTTTAATTCAGTTCAGAATTAATCTAGAAGTCTGAGCATTTCTCTAGTGTACCACTGCTGAGGATTAGCCAAAGCTGGATTCTAAGTTCAGAGATCAGGAGCAACAGAGGAGAGAGAGGAAGTGTAAGGAAGGACTGCCAAAATAAAGGTTGGCTTGCATGGGTATGTCTGCTTTATCCCCTTCACAGCTATAAAAATCTGGAAGACCAGTTTATTCTGGAAAATCAATCTTTATTATACATCACATCTTGAAAAAAATTGGTTTATATAAAAATGTATACCAAAGTTGCCATGGAATACATTACAAGTGCACATATATTATGTATAAGGAGAAAAATAAAATCTGCTTTGTATTTCTACCTTTGGGAAGACTCCAAAAACCATTCCACCAAGCAATAGGCTATTTGATCTCTACTTTGTTTTGCTCCTTTTGGAAGCAGTGAAATTTGTATGATTAAGATGTAGAGAAGTCCTCAGGTGGTCATGTGCTAGAGTACTTTAAGGACCACTGTTCTGCATTAGCTAGCTATTCCTCTGGGTTTTGTTTCTTTAAGTGGGAAACCATCCTTAATATAAAACACAGAAGAGCCTCAGTGTAGCTGGCTCACTTTGGTTGAAAGAACCTAAGCCCTGGATTATGTTGCTTGGGTTCAAATCCCAACCCTGCCACTGACTGGCTAGACAAGACTGGGTGTGTTACTTAACCTTTCTCTGCCTCTAGGTTTTCTCTGTAAGAACAACAATAACACCTTCCTTCAAGGATATCTTAGGATTTAACTTATTTTAAATAATGCTGTATTCATCTGCTTAGGCAGCTCCAATAAAATACTGCAGACCACGTAGCTTAAACAACAGACACTTATTTTCTTACAATTCTGGAGGCTGGAAATCTAAGGATAATGTGTTAGCATAGTTGGTTTCCAGGGAGGACTTTCTTCCTGGCTTGCAGACAGCAGCCTTCCTGTTGCAATCTCATCCGGCCTCTTCTTTGTGTACATACACTCCTGGGGTACCTTCCTCTTCTTAGAAGGACCCTAGTCTTAATAAACTAGAGCTCCATTCTTGTGCACCCATTGTAAACTTAATTACTTCCCTAGTGGACCAGACAGTAAAGTATCTGCCTACAATGCAAGAGACCTGAGTTCGATCCCTAGAATAGTGAATTCCTAGAATGGCTACCCACTCCACTATTCTTGCCTTGAGAATTCCATGGACAGAAAAGCCTGTCCATGGGCTCACAAAGAGTTGGACATGACTGAGTGACTAACACCCTCTTAAATATTTCTAGTCAGTAAAGATCTATTTATAAAAATACAGGACTCCTTAGTGGCTCTGCTCCAAATACAGTCATAGTAGGGTTTAGGGCTTCAGCATATGAATTTTGGGAGAAGACAATTCAGAGCAACTACATATACACTGTCTGGCACATAGTAACTTCACAATAAATACCAGCTCTTATTTTGTGATATGCTTTTACTTTTCTCTCAAATGTGTATATGAGTCCTACTTTCAACATTTACCACTTTGGTTGGTGAAAAATCCAGTTTATAAGTATAGGCACATTTACATGAATCATCCCCAATGAATGCATTTATTTAAAATGACAGGGAGTGTAGTTTTGAGATGACTTGAAATGCAGACATATACACCTGTCCCATTAATTTATGTAAATTTATGTAATTTTGTAAAAGACACCTGGCTGTCATCTCCTACAGTACGTCATTGCTCCAAGTCAGCAGACTGTGGTCTGTGGGCCAAGACTTGCTTTTGTACATCGCGTGAGCTAAGGATGTTTTCTACGTTTTTAAAGTGTGGCAAAACAAACACATGCACAAAAGAAAAATATGTGACTAAGACTTCATGTGGTCCACAAAGTTGAAAATATTTACTGTCTGGCCCTGTACCGGAAGAGATCCCCAACTCTGCTACATGGAAGGAGTTTAATTTGAGCCTTCAAATACTTTCGTTTCTTGTCATGTAAACACCTTGGCTTTTCTCTATCCTGAGCAAAGTCTTATTAGTTACTCCTAATATACTCTCCTCATCCTCTTTATTTTGGGGAGGTGTAGTTCTACAGTCTCTAGCATGTCTGACCAACTTCGGAGAAAGGTACCAGGTATTCTCACATTTTCCCGGTTCTGGGGACCCACTGATGGCCCCAGAAGTGAGCAAGGATCGCTTGAGCTGCTTTTTCTGTTTGTACCTCTCCTGATCAGACTGGAGCTCTTATTTCTGGCTGTTGTTGTCCTGCACATCTTTGAAAACTCCTTCCCTTCTGCTTTCCTTCTGCTGTGGGCTGGGAAAAGAAGAAAATAGAAATCAAGTCACTACTGAAGAGTACTTTGTATCTATCGGGTTTCATTAGATTCTGTTCATATGTTAGGGTTTTTGATTCTCATAACTTTATGACTATACATAAGAACAGGAAAAGCTAGAAAAAATTTTTGTGAATTTAGAGTTAAGGATGCAAATTGAAATACCTCACTGGCTCATGGAATCCAAAGAATACATTTATTAAAAGTTAGAAGAAGGGACAGGATAAATTTAGGCCAGAACATCCCTTACATCTTGCTTCTGCTTCAGTCTCTTTCACATGACAGTAGCTTATTTTCTTATAGAGACTTGGCCCATGATCATTAACATCTCCTAAACTATGTGTCATAGCTTCCCAAACTAAAAGGGGACTGGATCATTCAGTTTCAGGAAAATATACACGCCCCAAAATCCAAGCAAACAGAAAATCCAGAAAGGATTTCTAATTGGCTTGATTTGGATCACATATCCATTCATATACCAATTAATTATGAAGAGGAAAAAGAATTTCAATTGGCCAGTTGGATCCTGTAAGAACATGGAATCTCCCAGTTTAGCACATGGACGTATTTCCTAGGAAAAGAAGAGTTCCTAGCAGATAATAGCATAACTACCTATATGGTAACATTTTGGGGTATCTAGTAAGCCAGACATTAGAATAGATATTTGCATGTGTTTTTAAAGGATCAGGAAAAGAAATTTTTGTTTGTGTGAAATAAGTGAAGTGAGAAGATATCATATGATATCACTTATATGTGCAATCTAAAATATGATACGAATAAACTTGTTTACAAAACAGAAACAGACTCACGCAGAAAACAAACTTATGGTTACCAAACAGGAAAAGGGGATGGGGAGATAAATTAGGAGTTTGGGATTAGCAGATATAAACTATTATATACAAAAATAGATAAAAACCAAGGTGCTACTTTATAGCACAAGGAACAATATTCAATATCCTTTAATAATGAAAAGAATATGAAAAAGAATATATATGTAACTGAATAACTTCGCTGTATACCAGAAAATAACACATTGTAAATCAACTCTACTCAATTAAAAACTTTTTTAGAAATATCTTTTTTCCTGCAATCCCAAAGGAATTGAGAATTAAATTGTTTACCATTATTGCCATATTATATAATTGTTACATAAAATTTTTGCCTTTAGAAAAATGTACAATTACAAAATCAAGATTTATGAAATTACAAACCTTTGGTAGACATTTTGTTTTGTCTTTTGCTCATTTTCTATAAGTCTGTTTGTCCAAGTCAGATTTTTTTTTTTAAATAGAACACTTGCTCAGAGTTCTAGGCAGCCTATTAGCCCATTTTCCGTAAAATGAATAAATAGAAATGCCAAAGGAATCAGTCTCATGGATGGATGCTCTCTAGACAAAGAGTTGGGGTTTTACAATCTCGGCTGCCCACTATAATCACCTGGGAAATTTTAAAAGGTGCTTATGACCGGACCACGCCCCCAGAGATGGTAATTTAATTGGTCTGATTTAATTACCAGGTATAGGGAGTGTTAAGAGCTCCCTAGGTGATTCTAATGTGCAAGCAAGACTGGGAATCATGGCGTAGGTGGGTACTGATTAATTCAAGGTCAGTTGGGTGTGTCTGTGGGGCTGCGCACTGGAGAGAAAGACTTTCATAATCAGTGGACTCTCCAAGCCAATCGAGTCACGTGCCACCAAGTAAGCTGGCTACAGAGCCTCCTAAGACCGAACAAAAGCATCCAATTCAGCTGGACGTCGCAATATCTTGAGATTTTTTTGCTCTGGACAGTTACTTTCACTTTCAAAATTTTCTTTTTCTTAAAAATCAACCCAAATGTTACCTTTGTATTTTCCTAGTGGCAAAAATCATACCATAACAGATATTCTATGTTATTGACTAGATTTCTTCTGTATTTTGCTGCTACTGATGAAGCAAATGATCCCAGAAAGATTAAACACACATGAAACAGTCTGGATAACATGGACTGTAGGTACAATGGCTTTGCTCTTTTGTCTGATTTGAGTGTGTCTTGAGATTCAGTATTATAGGGAAAGAATATTTCACTTGAACTACAAACTATAAACTGAAATTGTCCTTCAACTGGAAATAGTCAACCACAATGGGATTTCAAGGGGAAGATTTAAGAGCAGCTTCAAAGAAGTCAGAAACTTAAGGACAAGAAGACGCTGATGTGTTAGGAAAGTCTACAGTATTTGCTTCTGTGGTTTTGAAGATGTAAATAGAAACAGCCACGGCAAAGAACTTCTATAATTAGCTTTCATCCTGATTCCAAAAGTTGCTTATTATAGAGCTTTTAATAGTATGTGAAAACCACAGGCTTAAAACTCTTGGTTTGAATTTTCTGGCACTTTAATGAAAAAATTAGTATTTTCAAGCTGGGGGTGAGGGAGGGGGTGGTTCTCTAAAGTCATATGCTAAGCAAGTAAAAGTCTTCTGCTGCCGAAAGGTTTTGGGGGAGGGTGGATGCCCTGGTAATTTTCTCCTCCCCGGACATAGTTCTCTCTAAGAGTCAGAGAATGCATTTAAATCAGAAATGAAATGAATTACTAATCTAAACTGTGGGTGTAGTTATGGACAGACACTGGTATTTAGACCAAACAAATGTGCTCTTTAAACACAGTGATCATACCCAGTTGTTCTTCCAAAACCACAACAGAGAACGATCTTGCTCAGTTAATCATACCTCCCTGAAGAACCGCCACCTTGAAGGGTGTCTGTGTTCAGCAGCGAGATGGAGCGACCACATCCTACCTTGAAAAGTGAACCCTCCTCATTGTCCCTCAATCCAGGCTGCCAGGCAACATCAGGTCCATCTTGTGAGCTCACCAAATATGCTGTCTCTTTACTTGTTTCTCCACCCTGGTGAATTCCTTGTAGGTCTAAATCCTATAGGATGTAAGTCAAATCTGGAAAGACTTCAAATAAGCCTCCACCACCTCCAACCAGATTTTATCCACATGTAAAGTAAACCAGGTGGGAATTTATGTAGTCGCTAAGTTGCATCTGACTCTTTTGCAATCCCATGAACTGTAGCCTGCCAACCTCCTCCGTCCATGGGATTTCCTAGGCAACAGCACTGGAGTGGGTTGCCATTTCCTCCTCCAGGAGATTTTCCAAAGGGATTGAACCCGCGTCTCCTGCATTGCAGGCGTATTCTTTACTAAATTCTGTCTGCAACTGAAAGAACACAGTATTATCGGTGAGTGGTCAAGGAATATTTATGGCATTCTTGAGTTCCATTCAACATTTTGCTGAGAAGTTTCAGGGAAAAAAAAAAAAAAGCAATGGTGACTGATGGAATCAAATAAGTGAATCACGTAAAACTACAATACTTTTAACAAACCAGGGGAAAAAAATTAGTTCTGGATTAGTCTCTCAGATACCACATAGGGAAAGGCTAGCCTGGCACACACCCCCAATTTGCAGAAATGGCAGTGAATCTTGGCATATATCCTATAGAAATTTGTCAAATAAGATTAGTTCTGGGTTCCGCCAAGAATTCAGGATACTGCTTGATGATCACTGTGGGATTCCCCTGGACTGCCTTGAATCCATCCAATATAAACTGAAAAACTTGCAGCAGTGGTGAAATAAAGAACCTTTATTTCTCAAACTTGTCTGTAGAGAATTTTTAAAAAATATCCATACTTATAGCCCATCCCAGAATGTCTGAATCAGAATCTCTGGTGGTATGTATTTTGAAAAAATATTCATAAAAGTTTCAGATGAACAGCAAAGTTAAGCATCTCTGAATTTAGGTGAACAGAAGGGATTAAGTTTCCCATAGGAAACTAACTAGCTCTTCTAAGGGTAGAGGGTCTAAAGACTTGAGGGGATTGTTCCAGATCCATCTCAGCAGTCCTTTCAGGGGAACTCAAATCATTCAAGATATTCTAATGAACACGACTGGTTACAGAAAGGAGAAAGGACCCTCTTTAATGGTAAGAAGTCTCTGAACATTAAAGAACTGTACACTTGAAAGCATTATTCCAATCAACTTTGTTCTGCAAGAATTAAGTTTGGAGGTGACTTTTATTTTTGCTGTTTGCAAATTTTACAAAAAAGAATAACTCTTTCAATTAGACAAACTTCTATTTTCTGTAATATACCCTTCATGTAAATATTTTCCTGTTTTTACATTTGTCACATCTCATCCTTGAGAATGCTTCCCTTAGAAAACGTTTGCCAAAATATGACCATACAGTTCATAATTAAATTTTGTACAATTTCTTTGATGAAAAGGAGTATATATGAGAGAAGTTTGGACTAACATTTATTGATCTCCTCATATATATCCATTTAATTATGGACCGATTAGTATTATTCTCATTTTACTGTTGAAAAAAATCGAAGTTCAGATTAAGAGAAATCTCCAACACTGTACAGCTGTTAAGTTATAGTATCAGTATGTAAAACTCAAGTCTGGCTGATTTCATAGTTCCTATATGCCAAATTGCATTATACCAGGACAATCCATAGAGAATTAGGCGTCTTTCTTATTCCTTAAAAGCATGTCATTTAATAATTCATTTGGAGGATTAGTCTGTATTCACAGCATGGCCATAAAGATTAAACAATTGGGTATCTAATAAGACTTTTTCATCTTTCCTATTTTCCAATTTTTCACAAAGGAGTATATAGATACTTTAAGGAATCATTAAGAGGATCCAATTTTTAAAAATATACTGTCTTCCTAGCCAACTAAGAAACAATACAAAAGATTAAGGTAGGTGGGGACCAAATTTTTGCCTTTATTGTGGACAAAGTTTAGCCTGAAGGATATGACTTAGGAGGAAAGTGGGCTTCCTATCATTGAATTCCAGTTTTAAACACTTAACATCCAGGTACAGGCAGCCTTCAGAACACTGGAAGTTTGAAGGAACAGAGTTAAATGTATACTTTCTGTAGCCAGGCTTCCTTTAAAGAGAAAATTCTAGATTTCTCCAAACTCACCAATCAGAGAAGTTGCTCCACTGGCAGTAGAGAAAGTCCAGCACAACTACACCTACGGATCTCCCTTCAAATGGGGGGAGGGGGGGATCAGAATTAAAAAAAAGAAAAGAGTACTTCTCCTGGTCAGAAAACTGTACCAGGAAGTTTTTCACATGCTTGATAAAGTTGTGTAAGGACACACCCAATGTTAAACTTTATTTGCTGAGTTAAAGGAAGAAGCAACAGCTAGCGAAACAGCTCCCACATTTTTTTACAGACCAGTTCACTGAAGAGGAAAACGAAAAGCCTCAGGTGGAAAATCATTTAGTATCAATGTTTTTAGTATGTTCGAATCAAGCACATATGAAAGTCAAGGGTTTGAGGTGACATAAATACTATCAGTGTCAGAGAAGTTAATAATTGGGAGATTTCTATTATACTAAAAAAAAAGTCTTGCTTTTTGTTTCCTCCATCTCTGGGGTAAAAATTTGCCCTAAATTTAGGTATCTTTGAGGACACATTCCTCACCATAATCCTTCGTTGTGTACTAAGACAGACTGCAGAAAGACAGCCATATCCACATAGTTTTGGATGGTCTTTTGATTCTTCTTTAGTTCGTTTGAAGAAATATTCCCATCAATTAATATTCATAAAATGTGGGGTACTTGTTCTGCTGGTGGTTCATTTATACCTGCACACAACAAATGAATTCATAATTAATGTAAATTAAGTGAGTTAAATAATTTCTAACAACTTCTTTCTCTTCATGAATTTTTAATTTATCCTCCAAAATGATGTGTAATAAATATGAAGTCAGATTTCTGAATAATTTAGGGCAACTTTCCTACCCCATTCTCATAAAAAGTTCTATGAGATTTCTAAATTTGAGCCAATATTTGTTTGATATAACATCTCAAAAACCTGGAAAATACTAGTGCCAAATGGCACTGGGTCTTAATGCTCTAATTTTGTAGATAGGGAAACTTGGACTTGAAAAGATTAAGTGATATAATGAAGATCACAGAATAACTTCTTTAGTAGAGCGGAAACTGGAGTTAAGTTCCTCCAACCCTTGAAAGAGCTTTTCAACACCAGACAACTTTGTTTTTCAATTTAAGTTTCATACTACTAATGTCTAGCTTAAAAATTCTATTTCCTAGGGCTTCCCAGGTGGCTCAGTGGTAAGGAATCCACCTGCCAATCACGAGACACAAGATCCCCGGGTCAGAAAGAGCCCCTGCAGAAGGAAATGGCAACTCGCTCCAGCATTCTTCCCTGGAGAATCCCATGGAGTCGCAGAGTCAGACACGGCTGAACACGCCCGTCTGTCCAGGATGGTATTTCTCACTCCTAGTTGCTTTGTTTTGAAGTTTAATATGATAGAACCTTTTTTTGCTTTAAATCTGGTATGATTCTACAGAGGGAAGAAACTGTTCTTTCATTGCCTTTATTGTTGCTTTTTATACTGTAGTATAAAAAAACTTAAAAAAATATTTAAATCACATGATAGCAAAGTTCTTAGAAAGTATTTGGTTTATCTCCATTTAGCTCTAATTATAATAGTCAGTTCTTTTTTTTTTTTTTATTTTTTATTTTTCAGTGGGTTTTGTCATACATTGATGTGAATCAGCCATAGAGTTACACGAATTCCCCATCCCGGTCTCCCATCCCCCCTCCTCCCTCCCTCTCCACCCGATTCCTCTGGATCTTCCCAGCCCACCAGGCCCGAGCACTTGACTCATGCCTCCCACCTGGGCTGGTGATCTGTTTCACCACAGATAATATACATGCTGTTCTTTCGAAACATCCCACCCTCCCCTTCTCCCACAGAGTTCAAAAGTCTGTTCTGTACTTCTGCGTCTCTTCTTCTGCCCTGCATATAGGGCCATTGTTACCATCTTTCTAAATTCCGTATATATGTGTTAGTATACTGTAATGTTCTTTATCTTTCTGGCTCACCTCACTCTGTATAATGGGCTCCTATAATAGTCAGTTCTAACCTCATGAAGGGTCTGCATGTGCACTTTCCATTGACTAAACATTTCAGCACTTGACTTTGGTTTCCCAGACTTGGTATTTCGTTTGGATTTGACTCCCATCACTTGCATTTTGCAGGGGTTCCCTTTGCAGTTTCCAACGGTACATGTCAGATTGGGAGAAATGTCCCTGCCTGTTTATTACATTAGAAGATATTTAAGTGCATTTCCCAAATAAGATGTCCTGTTTTCCACCTGACTGCTGCCAGTAACTTCAAAATCTCTGGGGATGACCAAGTCTGTTCTCAGAGGTTCTCCTTGGAGTCTGATCGTGTAAAACAAATCTGCTTCTTTTCCGGATGCACTTGGAAGTCTCTCTTTTGTTCCCACTTCATTTAAAAACATGTTCAGCTGCTCCACACCAGAGGAAAACATTTCTGTTTTACCCAAAGATTTTTGCATCCACCAAGGTTAATTAGATAGATTTGTTGTCCAAAATTTGAAATCGGGTTTTGTGCCTCTTAGCAATGATTTCCATCAATATAATGCAGCCATCATACTTTTCCAACACAAAACATATGAATCAGGGCATAGAAATGTCTTGATGTAAAATAAACTGTAAAATGCAATATCGTGTAGCATATGTCTACGCAGTGGGAAACAACCAGTTCCAAAAGAAATGAGCCTAATTTTCTGACCCACTGGTGTGAGAGGGACTGGACTTGGATGAGGCACAGAAGAAGCCATCTGAAGATGTAGCGTGCCAGAGGAAAGGGACATTTTGATAATGCTGCCCTGCTCGGGAGCACATCCACTTTGATAGGAGACCCACTCTGATGTGAGCACAGAGGACAGAGTGCCGGAAATGGACCTGCTCTCTGATCAGTTTCATCTGGCTCCTTTCAGGCTGCAGCAGCAATATCCCGTGTGCTCCATGAAGCCTTCATCAACAACTTCTCTCAGGACAGGGAAAGTTGGAAGTCCTCATCTACGAGCCAGATTTCCTCTGGATTAAAAAAAAAAATCATATAATTGAAATAGGATTACATGTTTAGTGTTGAAGTATTGATGGATGGCTTTCTTCCTTCTGCATGTATGGACCAGCCTAACAATCTGAATTACAGTCTGTACATGGTCTAAATGTCTCTCTTCACCCCATTTTGGTCTTTTCACAACCTTCAGCCAAAAAAAAAAAAAACAGAACAGGATTTCTCAGGAACTGTTAAGGAGCCAAAAAATATGCTAGACGCATTAGATTTATGTCGGATGTAGGATCTAAGAGAAACAAGAAATCCAGGAAAAGTTTAAAAATCAGATTGAGTCTAAGAGGAAGCAGTCTCTGGCGTGGCGCCTGCATGGACAGAAGGAATGATGCAAGGAAGGCTGTAAGTCACTCATTTCCCAATTAGACCTGATTTTCCCTGATGGCACCATAAAACCATGTCTCCACACAGCAGTAAAATTCATATTCCACTGATCAGTCAGGTTCTTTATTGCTGATTAGGTTTCCTGAGTAAGTTCAGTAGTAGCCCTAATGAAATAGCTTCAGATTTGATGGATGGAAAGAGATGGAGCCTTGTTTAACAGTACTGTTTCAGTTAAGACCTTCACAATTCTTGCCAAATGGAAACTGAAATAAAATTTCAGCATATCCAATCTGGCCCTTTTCATGAGAGACAGGTTATTGGTTCTGAAGCACCACCAAAGCAGCATCATATGGGAATGACCAGCAGGTCTGGACTGTGGCCCCATTCTGTCCAGAACCGTTCACTTCATTCCATGGTCAATAGTTTCCTTTCCTGTAAAACAGGAACCAGAGATCTCCTCCAGGTGTAACCACTGTGGTCCTAGGAACAGGACAAAACAAATGTTCTAATCACATTGAGTCTGGTTTCCTTCATGAGAATGCTTCGGCCAAAATAACCACTATTAAAATAGTGTGTGAGAAATGAGGTTTGGGGTACCACTATTTATCAGTCAAAGCTATGGTTTTTCCAGTAGTCATCTACAGATGTGAGAGCTGGACCATAAAGAAGGGTGAGCATTGAACTTTAGTGCTAGAGAAGACTCTTGAGAGTCCCTTGGTCAGCAAGGAGATCAAACCTGTCAATCCTAAAGGAAATCAACCCTGAATAGTCACCGCAAGGACTGATGCCAAAGCTCCAATACTTTAGCCACCTGATTCGAAGACTCATTGGAATGATTCATTCCAATGACTCATTGGAAAAAGACCCCAATGCTGGGAAAGATTGAAGGCAGGAGGAGAACGGGATGACAGAGGATGAGATGATTGAATAACATCACTGACTCAATGAACATGAGTTTGAGCAAGCTCCAGAAGATAGTGAAGGACAGGGAAGTCTAGCGTGTTGCAGTCCATGGGGTTGCAGAGTTGGACATGACTGAGTGACTAAACAGCAACAAATTTATCCGGTAAATGGATCAAATGTCTTCTGGGCACTCTGGATAGGACCATACATCAAAGACCAATTGGCATGAACTAAGCATCTGAGAGGCATTTGGAGCAGGACCAAATATCCTACAAGGGGAAAGGAGAGGAGACAACAAACACTGACTTGAAGTGAAGAGGCTGGACAGCAGGCCCCTAGAGCAGTTTGCACAGAGGACATGATGGACAGAAAGCAGCCGTGTGTCCCTTCCACCGCCGTTACAACCAGGAGGTCACGGCTGTGCAGGGACGGGGGTTAAGGGCCGCAGGCACAGCTCTGAGGGTACCAGCGCGCCCGCAAGCCCTACACAAATGCAATGTAGGCAGAGCTCTGATCTGGCCGTGTTCATCTTCCTCCATGAAAACCTCTTTCTGTGTTCTCTTCCCTCCTTCATGGTCAACAACACAAAACACCCAGACGTTAGTCCCAAGGAAATCAGTCATCCCCACCCCAACCAGGAACCCAGGCTCCTAATTATCCACTTCTGCTTATTTACTAAAACACATTCCATTCAGAGATCCTATGCCAGTATGTATATTCATGTGATTACAATAATTTGCCCATGAGAATATGAAAAATGATCTTTAACCTTCCAACTGGTAGATGTTTACATCCTAAAGTACTTCTTCTGTTCCCAGGAGGAATTCTAATTTGTAATATATGGAGATGGTATATCTCAGCAGTGGTTTTTATGGTACCAGAGTGCCATTCATCCAAACTCTCACAGGGAATGAAACAAAGAAATTAACTTTATTTATCTCATTTAATCTTCACAAATTAGTGAAGCAAGCTTTATATATATATTTCTTTACCTTTTATAATAGACTGAAATTCAGAAAAGGTTAAATGACTTGCCCAGAACTTAGTAACTCCATGTTCTAAACACTCAACATGTTTTGTACTTTATGTCAGAATTTTTAATATGAGTATTCAGAAGTATTAACTTTGAAGGCAAATTAAGAGTCTTTTCTGTGTATGATAGTAGAACATGGAACTGTTATTCATAAGGCATAACATTCATAATAAGGTGCTTTTAGTCTGGATAGACCTGAGTTTGAATCCCAGTTAACTTGATCTGCGATTAAGGGAAAGGTCTTCAGATGTTCTGAGAATCACTTTTGTCTCCAGAGAAGGGTAATGGATGTTTAAATGAATTGGTGTATTTAAAGACCTTGTGCCAGTAGACACAAGCCCTTTTTAATATTTCAAATTTTTGAGAAGTAAAAAAAAAAAAAAAAAAAAAATCCTGTCTTTGGAAAATTATACTTAGATTTCTAAAAATTATAAAAAGCTATTCACAATTGTTATCATAAGGGCCTACTTACCATATCTCCATCTTTAAAATGTACCAATTAGAGCAATTTTTAAAATTTTTTCTTGGAAACCTACCACATAAACACTGGTGCTAAAAAAAAACACACATTGCTCTATAATTGGGAAAGTGCTCCTGAATAAGAGAAGATGTTATAGTAATAACACAGGAGACTGAATTAGTGTTACAGAACTAGAGTGTTATAGATCTACAGGTAGAAGTTATATCTTGGTAGCCAATTCAATGGCTGGTTTAGACCTATTTTACAGCTCAGAAACTGAATTAAAGAAACCAATCAGTCTACTTTTTCAGGTTTTATTATTGACAGCCTTCAGATAATATTTTTATTCATTTATTACCATTTTGTTTTATTTATCCCAAAGAGGAAAAATAATGCTGAAGGCCAAGTTAAGAAAAGATTTTATAACAAGGCAGTTTTCTGTGACTGAGCACCTCAGTAGAAAAAAAATCACAAAAGTGAACTGGATTCAGGCAAAGAAAGGAAGAGTGAAACAACCTGGCATTTGGAAATTAGGAAACACTGCCATGTTTCCTGGGAAATATAACAAATCTCTCTTCTCTCTCTCAATATCTATAAAAACAAATATGGAAAAATAAACAATGCTGTTTTCCCTTTATTTCTGACTATTCGGAGAAACAAAACCAATGAGATACATACACATATATGTGTGTATTAAGAGTGGAAGGGGAAAAAGTATTTGTTCAACTTTACTGAGGTTTAATTGTCACAAAAAATTGTAAGCTATTTAAAGTATACATCATGAAAGCATTGCCCCCATCTAGTTAATTATCACACTCATCACCACATATATTTACATATTTACCTTTTTCAACATGCTTTATTTCTCTTATAGCTGAAAGTCTGTTCCCTCCTTTTACCAACCTCTCCTTATTGTACCCTCACCCAGCCCCTGGCAACCACTTTTCTACTGTTTCTATGAATTTGACTGTTTTAATCTTTTTCAGATTCTACATATAAAAGATCCCATGTAGGATTTGTCTTTTTCTATCTGGCTTATTTCACTTGGCATAATGCATTCGAGGCCCACCTATGTTGTTACAAATATCAAGATTTCCTTCTTGCCTCCTGGCTGAATCATATTCCACTGTGTGACATATATATTTATACATTCCACATCTTCTTTATCTACTCATCCATTGACAGACACTCAGGTTGTTTCCATACCTTAGCTGTTGTGAATAATGCTGCAATGAGCGTGGGAGTGCAGATATCTTTTGGTATCCTGTTTCCATTTTCTTTGGATGTACACCCGGGAATGACTTGCATAAGGTAGTTCTATTTTTCATCTTTTGAGGAATCGCCATACTGTGTTCCATAGTGGCTGCAGCAGTTCCATCAACAGTTCCATCAATAGTGCTCAAGGATTCCCTGGAGAAAAGGCATTTTTTATGATAATTTTAAATCAGATCATACCGTATCTGAAGCTAGTCATCCCTGGAATGTCCCAATTGAAGAGCCTATAGATTTCTATATAGAAAAATAGCACTAGTTTGATTTCAGTTACTTAGGATTGAGGGATTATTGATTGATGCATAAGTAACTCAAGCTAAAACAAAAAATCACTAAAGCTATTTTGTTATTTCATGTGCTTAGTCACTCAGTCATCTCCTGCTCTTTGGGACCCTATGAACTGTAACCCACCAGGCTTCTCTGCCCATGGGGATTCTCCAGGCAAGAATACTGGAGTGGGTTGCCATGCCCTCCTCCAAGTGATCTTCTGAACCCAGATCTCCCGCATTGCAGGCAGAGTCTTTACCGTCTGAGTCACGAGGGAAGTCTAAGAATTCTGAAGCGGGTAGCCTATTCCTTCTCCAGGGGATCTTCCCAACACAGGAATAGAACTGGGGTCTCCTGCATTGCAGGCAGATTCTTTACCAGCTGAACTATCAGGGAACATAAATATTCCTAAAAACACTGAAGGTGTCTAAGTGAGAAAACCATTCATAAAGGCAAAAATAGCATTCAATACACATACACCCATATAAATACTACCTCTATATCTGAAGCTGCCAAAAATTCCAACCAAACAGGATAGGTACCCCTAGGCTTTAATACACCGGAATTGTTTCAATTCCTTGCTTTTCATAAGAAAGATTTTATTTCCCCGGTTGATCAGAGAGCATTCTTGGAGAAAAATCTGTTGATATTCCCCTTGCTGAGTTTTAAATAGCCTGAGTATGTGTGATATATCTTTTGTAGTGAGTACTTTAGAGAAAAAGCATTGCTTTTAAATCTCATGCATGCCCCAAATGTAATGTGAAATAAATTCCACTGTGAATGAGCTCCTGCCATGTCTAAAAACTGAATTGTAATATGCAAGTTTCTCTGAGACAGGTCATTTTTTTTGTGGTCTTAAAAGCAGCAAAGCTAAGAGGACTGATAAATTTTAAATCTCTCTAGCAGATTTCATGTAAAGCAGTAAGTTTACATCTCTATGCAACTCTAGTAGCAAAAACATGAGTAATTCATTCTGAGTCTTCCCTGGGAACTCAAACCTGTTCAATTAACAGGGTATATTTTACTCAACATAGGAAAGTTGTGAATAAAAAATAATAATGATACCAACTGCCTTGAGTCTGCTCTCCAGAAATTTGTGTTTCATCTTTGAAACGAACCTAGTGTCAGAGAGTGTAGTCTCCCAATTTTTCCATCTTATTTTTGGTATCCTTCTGAAACTATCAGATTATAATTAAAAGCTCCAAATCAGGGCTTCCCTGGAAGCTCAGGGCAAAGAGTCTGTCTGCCAGTGCAGGAGACATGGGTTTGATCCCTGATCCGGGAAGATCCCACATGCTGCAGAACCGCTAAGCCTGTGTCCACAGATATTAAGCCTGTGCTCCAGAGCCCAGGAGCCGCACCTACTGAGTCTACTTGCTACAAGTACCGAAGCCCATGCTCAGCAGTAAGAGAAGCCACCGCAAGCAGAAGCCCGCACACTGCAACAAAGGGTAGCCCCTACTTGCCACAACTAGGGAAAAGCCCAAGCAACAGCAAAGACCCAGCAAAGGCAAAAATCAAACAGTAGAAAATGTTTATTCAATTAACATTTATGGAGATAATGTTTTAAAAAATCTGGGAATCAAAATCACTATTTGGCGGATCACTGCTATAGGAAGTAAAGAGGTGAAGTTCCTTTCGTGATTCTGTCATCCCTCAAGGGTGAGGAGTCTTTTCTGAACTCTCAAAGAACATCTTACCTTTCCTAGAGACCCTTCTCAAACGCAATAGGAACCTAATTAAATGGCAATATCAGCCATCGCTTATTGAGCACATACTACATGCCAAACACGTGACTTGCTTTTCATATAGTATCTCTCCTCATACATCATTATCACCTTTCATATATCATGTTCCTTTCATATATTGTCTTACCACACCATAATCTTTCACATACAGGTCTTGTTATTTGCAGCTTAAAGAACCCGAAGAGATCAGTGTCTATGTATGTATGTTAGTTGCTCAGTGGTGTCCGACGCTTTGCGACCTCGTGGACTGTAACCCACCAGGCTCCTCTGTCCATGGCATTTCCCAGGCAAGAATACTAGAGTGGGTAGTCATTTTCAGGGGATTTTCCTGACCCAGGGATAGAACCCATGTCTCACACATTGGAAGCAGATTTTTTTTTTTTTTTAACCATCTGAGCCACCAGGGAAGCCCAGTGAGGTTAATTAAGCTCACACTGAACTAACGTCACAGCGTCTTTAAAGGAGCCAGATTCAAACCCTGACCTGTCTGTCATCAAAGCCCGGTTCTTCCCGCTCGGCTGTGCATTCCTGAAAACGTGCCTCCAGGGCCTCATACTGACGCTGTGAAGTAATACATTAACACAAATACGGTCATAGCGGCCCTGACTGGCTTTTTTCTCCCACACCTCAGATCATTCCACGAACTACTAAAGCATAGTCTGTAACCTGAGAAAACGTCTTCCCAGAGGCATTTCACCTGCAATCACCGAAGATAAGAAAGCATTCCATATGCCACGCTGCTCTTAACTCAGTCCACAGAGGTCAGCCCTTCACTGTTACCAGAGTTTCATGACTGAGCAGGGGAGAAACCAGTGGACCAAAGGCACATTCATCTAACAGATAAGCCTTGCAGATACCAGCTGCCGAGTAACAGTCACGTACCATGCGCTGACTACTATGCGTGTCCGGTACGAATTGAAATATGCAAAATAAATAGTTGGGCACACAAACTTTTTTTCCAAAAACAAGTCATTTGCAAATGCAAATTGAGGTCACACAGGCATGAACTGTAAAATAAGCGTTAGGACATTCCTGTTTTATCTCTTCAGCTCCAAGAACTTCACAGCTGCTCTTAATGTGTGCGTGAATACTTTATGTGTGTGTTTTGAAAGTAATGTATTACCTTTCTTAAAATTCTCTATAAATGGCAGACTGTGGCAGAAATGTTTTTCTCAAACACCAAAGCTTTCCTAAAACACTGAACCTTATTCTCAGAACCCAGTGTGTTAGAAGAGAGGTAAGCAAGTGTCATTTCTTCTTAAAAAGAAACTTATCATTTCTTTCAAACATAAGTTTTTCCCTTTAAAGTACTTTTACTGGCCTCTGGAAAATATTTGTATAAAACATTAGATTTTATAGATTTTTTAAAATTTCCTTTCCATACTCTTTTCAGTTATATGCCATTGAAACTGACTGAGCAGCTGTATTAGTTAAAACGATAGACTAAGAATGTATCAATATTCTGTAATGACCTATATTGGAAATGAATCTTTTAAAAAGTGGAGATATATATATATCTGACTCACTTTGGTGTGTAGCAGAAAGTAAAACAACAGTGTAAATCAACTCTGCTCCAATAAAAATTTTTTAAAAAGAATGTATTATAAATTCCTCTATAGTAAGCTATGTGTTTTTTAATTGTGGTAAAATACCTGTGACATAAAATTTGCCCTGTTAACCATTTTTGAGTGTACAGTTAAGTAGTACTAATTACATTCACATTGTATTGACTCACCACTATCTCTAGAACTTAGTTTTCAAAACTGAAACTGTACCTATTAAACAATAATGCCCCGTTTTCCCCTCCCCTCAGTCCCTGGAAACTACCATTCCATTTTTTGTCTCTATGATTTTGACCTACTCTAGGTACCTCATGTAAGTAGAATTGTACAATATTTATCTTTTTGTGATGGATTATTTCACTTAGCATAATGTCCTTAAGTTTCATCCATGTTGCAGCATGCCTCAGACTTTTCTTCCTAAGGCTGAATTCATTGTATGTATGTTCATCGTATGTATGTATGTTCATTATATGTATGTATGTATGTTCATTGTATGTATATGCCACGTTTCATCCACTCGTTTGTTGAGGGACACTTGGGTGGCCTTCTTCGGCTACTGTATGTAATGCTGATATTATCATATGTGTTCAGACATATCTCTTTAGGATCCTGCTTCCACTTCTTTAGGTCTGTGACAAGAAGAAGAATTGCTGAATCATAGGACTGCGTGCTGAGTCGCTTCAGTTGTGCCCAACTCTTGCGACCCCATGGACTATAGCCCACTAGGCCCCTCTGTCCAGGGGGTTTCCCAGGCAAGGATAGCAGAGTGTGTTGCCATTTTTTTCTCCAGGGGATCTTCTCGAGTCAGGGATAGAACCCAGGTCGCCTGAATTGCAGATGGATTCTTTACCGACGGAGCCACCGGGGCTAACCCCTATCAAATACAAATGACGTGCAAATATTTTCCCCCAATCCATTCATGGTCTTTTCACCCTTTTGATTGCGTCCTTTGATGCACTTTTAAATTTTTGATGCCGCACAATTATCTTTCATTTTGTTACCTGTGCTTTTGGTGCTATATAGAAAAAAATTACTGCCAAAGCCCATGTCATGAAGATTTTCACTTACAGTTTATTCCAAGTTTTATAGTTTTAGCTCTCCCATTTAGGTTTTTATGCATTTTGAGTTAATTTCTGTATATGATATAAAGTAGGAACTCAACTTCATTTTTTTGCATGTGGATATATATATGTGTGTGTGTATATATGCCATCAATTCTCATTATTCATGGAAGTTTTGTTCTACACGGTCATTATAAACACTGAATTAGGGAATACTGAGCCATTGCTCTTAGAGAAATACAAGGTCAGTCTCCTGAGAGCCTGTGGTCACATTTTTGTCAACTAATCAATACATAATCTTGTATTATGTGTGTTTCTGTTTAAAGATACCCTATTCAATGTACATTGTTGATTTATTAATGTTGAGCTCAGAGCCAACAGCACTGTGACTCATGGTCGAATGAAGCTTATCTAACATACTGATTTTCTCTATAATATAAGCCCTGCTCTTAGGAACACTAGAATGCACTTCAACACAATGTTTGGGGTGACTTTAAATAGGAAAATCACCAACGAAAAATATAAAAAATGAGAAAAAGGTGGCACTAAATGGACTGTGAAAAGGACACTCTATCCAGTACAAGAGCAGAAACACAAAGGCCGAGTGTCACCTTGTCCCACTTCACTTGGGCACTTGTGCACAGGTTTACCGAAGTGTTTTGCTACTCTGCCTGTTTCTGCAAATGACCATGAAATCCCCACATGTATTGATGCGGGGATTACAAATACATTTTAGTGGGACTTCCCTAGTGGTCCAGTGGTTAAGAATCTGCCACCCAATGCAGAGGACATGGGTTCCACCCCAGGAACCACATGCCGTGGGCAACTAGAGAAAGCCCATGCACCACAACAAAGGCCCAGCTCAGCCAAAAATAATAATAATCTTGAAACACACACGTAAATACATTTTAGTGAGTAGGCAAATTTGAAAAAATCGGATCCATGGATAATGAGGACTGTGCAAATATGTGTTTCGACTTTGCTTCAGGAATCCTTCTTTCTCTGACATCCATTGAGAGAAAGAACTGGATATGCATAAGCTGTGAGAATAATATGTATATGCTTAGTCTTGGTCCCATATCAAGGACTCTGATATAATTTAGTTGGGTTCCTCCTCCCCCCTGGCCCCGAGAACTAACTTACCCTCTCTCACCCACAAGCATCATTTCAGGAAGCACTGAGAAAAAGATGTTCATTCTAATTCTGAAATCATACTCTATGTGGTTGTTTGATCCAAATCATTGACTATTCTGAAGACAGGTCAGGTTGACTCAAGTAAATAAATACCTGTCTCTTGGGGAGATAGATGAACCTTACTTAGCAAGACCCAATGTCCTAAAACACTTAAGCAGGTGACTCAGATACTTCATCTGGCTCCAGTGTAGCTTCTGACAGGAGGAGACACCCCTCTCTAAAAAAGTACTAAACAAGCAAGGGAAAATAGTGCATAGGAACCTGGAATGTTAGGTCTATTAATCAAGGTAAATTGCAAGTGGTCAAACAGGAGTTGGCAAGACTGAACATCAACATTTTAGGAATCAGTGAACTAAAATGCACTGGAATGGGTGAATTTAATTCAGATAACCATTATATCTACTACTGTGGGCAAGAATCCCTTAGAAGAAATGGAGTAGACCTCATAGTCAACAAGAGAGTCCAAAATGCAGTACTTGGGTGCAATCTCAAAAACACGAATGATCTTTTGTCGTTTCCAAGGCAAACCATTCAATAGCACAGTAATCCAAGTCTATGTCCCAATCACTAATGCCAAAGAAGCTGAAGTTAAACGTTTCTGTGAAGACCTATAAGACCTTATAGAACTAACACCCATAAAAGATATCCTTTTCATCATAGAGGACTGGAATGCAAAAGTAGGAAGTCAAGAGATACCTGGAGTAACAGGCAACGTTGGCCTTGGAGTACAAAATGAAGCAGGGCAAAGGCTAAAAGAGTTTTGCCAAGAGAAAGCACTGGTCATAGCAAACACCATCTTCCAACAACATAAGAGATGACTTTACACATGGACATCACCAGATGGTCAATACCAAAATCAGATGATTATATTCTTTGCAGCTGAAGATAGACAAGCTCTATGTAGTCAGCAAAAACAAGACTGGGAGATGACTCTGGCTCAGATCATGAACTCCTTATTGCAAAATTCAGACTTAAATTGAAGGAAGTGGGGAAAACCACTAGACCATTCAGACAGGACCTAAATCAAATCCCTTAGGATTATACAGTGGAAGTGACAAATAGATTCAAGGGATTAGATATGATAGACAGAGTGCCTGAAGAACTATGGACGGAGGTTCCTGACATTGTACAGGAGGAGAGAAGTGAAAGAGAGAGAAAAAGAGAAAGAGAGAAAAGGAAAGATACACCCATCTGAATGCAGAGTTCCAAAGAATAGCAAGGAGAGATACGAAAAGCCTTCCTCAGTGATCAATGAAAAGCAATAGAGGAAAACAATAGAACAGGAAAGACTAGGCATCTCTTCAAGAAAATTACAGATACCAAGGGCACATTTCATGCAAAGATGGGCTCAATAAAGGACAGAAATGGTATGGACCTAACAAAAGCAAAAGATATTAAGATGAGATGGCAAGAATACACAGGAGAACTATAGAAGAAAGATCTTTATGACCCAGATAACCACGATGCTGTGATCGCTCACCTAGAGTCAGACATCCTGGAATGCAAAGTCAAGTGGGCCTTAGGAAGCATCACTGCGAACAAAGTTACTGGAGGTGAAAGGATTACAGCTGAGTTTTTTCAAAGTCTAAAAGATGATGCTGTGAAACTGTTGCACTCAATATGCCAGCAAATTTGGAAAACTCAGCAGTGGCCACAGGACTGGAGGAGGTCAGTTTTCATTCCAATCCCAAAGAAAGGCAATGCCAAAGAATGTTCAAACTACCACACAAGTGCACTCATCTCACACGCTAGCAAAATAATGCTCAAAATTCTCCAAGTGAGGCTTCAACAGTACCTGAACCAAGAACTTGTTCAAGTGGATTTTAAAAAGGCAGAAGAACCAGAGATCAAATTGCCAACATCTGTTAGATCATAGGTAAAGCAAGAGAGTTCCAGGAAAACATCTACTTCTGCTTTACTGACTACGCCAAAGCCTTTGACTCTGTGGATCACAACAAACTGTGGGAAATTCTTCAAGAGATGGGAATAACAGGCCACCATACCTGCCCTCCTGAGAAATTTGTATACAGGTCAAGAAGTAACTGGACTGGTTCCAAATTGGGAAATATGTCAAGGCTGTATATTGTCACCCTGCTTATTTAACTTATATGCAGAGTACAACATGTGAAATGGCAGACTGGATGAAGCACAAACTGGAATCAAGATTTCCGGGAGAAATATCAATAACCTCAGATATGGAGATGACACCACCCTTATGGCAGAAGTGAAGAAGAACTAAAGAGCCTCTTAATGAAAGTGAAAGAGCAGAGTGAAAAAGCTGGCTTAAAACTCAACATTCAAAAAACGAAGATCATGGCATCTGGCACCATAACTTCATGGCAAATGGATAGGGAAACAGTGGAAACAGTGGCAGACTTTATTTTTTGGATTCCAAAATCACTGCAGATGTTGACTGCAGCCATGAAATTAAAAGATGCTTGCTCCTTGGAAGAAACGCTATGACAAACCTAGACAGCATATTAAAAAGCAGAGACATCACTTTGCTGACAAAGGTCTGTCTAGTCAAAGCTATGGTTTTTCCAGTATTCATGTATGGATGTGAAAGTTGGATTATAAAGAAAGCTGAGCACCAAAGAACTGGTGCTTTGGAACTATGGTGTTGGAGAAGACTCTTGAGAGTCCTGTGGACTGCAAGGAGATCAAACCAGTCAACCCTAAAGGAAATCAGTCCTGAATATTCATTGGAAGGACTAATGCTGAAGCTGAAGCTCCAACCTTTGGCCACCTGATGTGAAGAACTGACTCATTGGAAAAGACCCCGATGCTGGGAAAGATTGAAGGCAGGAAGGAAAGGGGATGACAGACGATGAGATGATTGGATGGCATCACCAGCTTGATGGGACATGAGTTTGAGCAAACTCCAGGAGTTGGTGATGGACAGGGAAGTCCATGGGGTTGCAAGGAGTTGGACACAACTGAGTGACTGAACTGAACTTTTCTGAAACAAATACTGTTAGTTCTTTTCAGCCTGGCTCTAAGGGGTGTTACTGGAAATGGACAGGACACTCCATTGCTATATTCACTTCCCTTGAACCACACTAACCTGAGGTTGCACATGGGGAGTCAACAATTGGGAAATACTACTAAGATTCCATTCTCTGAGAATTCAAGACTGAGGGCAGTCATGGGCCTGTGGTGAGTCCAAGTTAAAGGTCAGCTCATGGAGGCTCAGGCCTCTTCACGCTGACTTCTTCCTGCTGAGACCTCATTCATGCCTTTCCATGGAAATGAGTTGATTTCATTCAAACTAAAATAGGCTTTTCTGTTTTACTTCATATTTCTAGCATTTGCAATGAACGTCAGTTTATGTCTATGAATGTGTACATACTTTTATATCAATAGATATGAAATATATTCATATTGTGTGTCCATTACTCCTCCCTCATGGTGTCTAGATATCAGGATTTAATCACCCCTCTTTTTTAGACTTGTGCCTCCTTCCCCAGAAATAGACTGTGCCTTCTGGTGTTCCTGTGGGTTCAGCTCTAAAAGATACATTCAATTCTTAAACCCCAAGAGCTATGAAGGCAACTTATTTACAAACAGGGTCTCTGCAGATGTGCTCAAGGTAAGATAAGGTCATACGGGATTAGAATGGTGTCCTTATAAGATAAGAAGAGAGAAATGTGGACACAGAGACGTTGACACCCCAGGGAGAAGATCACAAGAAGAAAGAGACAGAGATGGGAATGACACATCTATAAGCCAAAGAACACCAAGAATCGCCATCAATCTCAGAGATGAGGGAGAGGCAAGAAAGGACCTCCCCCTGGAGCCTTCAGAGTCAGCATGGCCCCATCAATATCTCTATTTCCAATTCCCAGAACTGTTGGGTTGGCCAAGAAGCTCACTTGGATTTATCCATAATGTCTCATGGAAAACTTGAACGAACCTTTTGGCCAAGCCAGTATTTGAGAGAGGTCTTCCCTGGTGGCTCAGCCAGTAGAGTCTGCCTGCAATGCAGGAGACCCAGGTTTGATCCCTGGGTCAGGAAGATCTCCTGGAGAAGGGAATGGTTACGCACTCCAGTATTCTTACCTGGGAAATCTCATGGACAAAGGAGCCTTGTGGACTATAGTCCATGGGATCGCAAAGAGTCAGGCATGACTGAGCAACTAACACACACAATATATGAGAGAATAAGTTTTTTTGTGGTTTAAACCATCCAGTTTGTGGTAATTTGTTAGATCAACCTTAGGAAACTAATACATATGTCTCTTCTGGAAACAGAATTGCTTGTATAATGCTTTGTCTCTTTCATCTCAAGGAATTCTTAATTAAATGCCTCATAGAAAACATATATCTAATTTTCTGAGATCCAAGAACATTATTTGTTGCAGATCACAGAGAGATAAAAGGGAAGAGTCAGAAGAATAACACAATCTCTTGACTACTTGATTTGTGTTTCTTTCCAATGCACACACTTGCAAACAAATTTTAAACAAATGGTAGAAAGAACAAAAACATAATTCTTTATCATCCTGTCAAACTACAGTTATAGATTTAGCAGCAATGAAGAAATACTTCAGAGCTACAGGAACTAGTGCCTCACTGTGCCAAATGTACCTTAAGATTTGGCTTGGTTCAATAAATAATTTTTAAATACAACCTATCACGTTGTCTTGGATTTTGCTCCTTATCATAATAGCATATGCAATGGGATTCAGACCTGCATCATCTAACTCATGACTCTCACAGATTAAACATTTTCTACCTTCCGGGGCTTCCTGGGGGGCTCAGTGGTAAAGAATCCACCTGCCACTGCAAGAGATGCAGCTTAGATTTCTGATCCGGGAAGATCCCACATGCCGCAGAGTGACTAAGCCCGTGCCCCACAAGTACTGAGCCTGTGATCCAGAGACAGACCCACTACTGAGTCCCACACTCCCTAGAGCCCGTACTTCACAAGAGAAGCCACTGCAATGAGAAGCCTGCACACCACAGCTAGAGAGAAGCCCCACTCCCCACAGCTAGAGAATGCCAGCACAGCAGTGAAGACCTAGCACAGCCAAAAATAAATAAAATTATATATATATATATACACACACACACACACGTATATATATAAACATATTCTACCATACTTTTCCCAAATGTACCCCTCACACACATAACATGCAAACATACAGTAATGCTTAGACCTTGACTGAAGTGTTAGGTGTATGTGAAAAATCTATACATGTATATAATTCCCAGTGAATAAGACCTATTTCTCTCCCAATTATTATATATTTAAAGAGCAAATACTGACAAGGCAAGGCTTAGCATCAAAGATAAAAGGTGAGGGGGGATATGCTATCCTTAGTGATGTCAAGAAGCACCATCACTTCAAAGTACCATCACTTCAAAAACACAGATTTCAGAGCTTGTTGGTCATTCTGTTTTCTTAAACTGAACAGTAAATCTTATTTCACAAGACTGATCAGAGATAAAATCTGAGTTATTTTATTAACAATTTAGATCAGCAAGTTATTACCCTCATTCACCTGTTAGTAGGTATACAATATTTACTTTTCTGAATGCCAGAGCATGACATTGAATTTTCTTCAAAATTACTATTTTATTTATAGTTAGCTTCTTTTTGGTGAACTGTCTCCAAGAATTACGGTTACCTTCAGAAGAATTCAATCAAACTTATTTTAGAGTGCCTTACATTTTTAGTTATCAAGATTCATTAAAATTCAGTACCACCTGTGCTTTTTGGTATTGCATGTATGGTGGGATTTATTTTTAAATTTTTCATTTCATTGCTAGATAGGTACCAGTACTCATTGACAACAGCACGTTTTTTTCAGCCATACAACTTTTTCAGTTTTTGTGTAATATTACTACATAACCAAGTCTTGCAAATTCTTTCTGATTTATAAATATATATGCATGAATATGTATATTCAATACATATTTATATATGCTACTCTATTATAAAAGTGCTTTAAAATTAGTTCAACATATGCATGATAAAAAGTTCTTAATATCTTTTCAAAAGATTATCCTTGTATAATTAAGAAACACCTTATACTTCAGCTACTTTTTTTTAAATTGAAGGATAATTGCTTTACAGAATTTTGCTGTTTTCTGTCAGACCCCAACATGAATCAGCCACAGGTATCCATATATCCCCCCCCTTTTGAACCTCCCTCCCTTCTCCCTCCCCACCCCACCCCTCTAGGTTGACACAGAGCCCCATTTGAGTTTCCTGAGACATACAGCAAATTCCTGTTGGCTCTCTATTTTACATACGGTAATGTAAGTTTCCATGTTACTCTTCCCATACATCTCACCCTCTCCTCCCCTCTTCCCATGTCCATAAGTCTATTTTCTATGTCTGTTTCTCCACTGCTGCCCTATAAATAAATTCTTCAGTACCATTTTTCTAGATTCCGTATATATGCATTAGAATAAGATATTTATATTTCTCTTTCTGACTTACTTCACTCTGTATAACAGGTTCTAAGTTCATCCACCTCATTAGAACTGACTCAGATGCATTCCTTTTTATGGCTGAGTAATATTCCACTGTGTATATGTACCACCACTTCTTTATCCATTCATCTGTCAATGGACATCTAGGTTGCTTCCATGTTCTAGCTATCGTAAATAGTGCTGCAGTGAACAATGGGATACGTGTGTCTTTTTCAATTTGTTTCCTCAGGGAACATGCCTAGGAGTGGGATTGCTGGGTCATATGGTGGTTTTATTCCTAATTTTTTAAGGAATCTCCATGCTGTCTTCCATAGTGGTGGTATCAATTTATACTCCCACCAATGTGCAAGAGGGTTCCTTTTCCTCCACACCCCCTCCAGCATTTTTTGTTTGTAGACTTTTTGATGATGGCCATTTTGACTGGTGTGAGGTGATATCTCATTGTAGTTTCTATTTGCATTTCTCTAATAATGAGTGATCTTGAGCATCTTTTCATTCAGCCACTCTTAAACACGGGCACTTAAACACTGATACTTTCAATAGTCTGATGGTGGTGGTTTAGTGGCTCAGTCGTGTCCAACTCTCTGTGACCCCATGGACTGTAGCCCGCCAAGATCCTCTGTCCATGGGACTCTCCAGGCAGGAATACTGGAGTGGGTTGCCATTCTCTTCTCCAATAGTCTACAGCTATGCTAATATGGTGGCTACTAAATTTAAATGAATTAAAACTCGACAGAGATGAAAATTCAGTTCCTCAATCACAGAAGTCACGTTTCTGGGGTGTTCACTAACTACATGTGGCTAGTGGCTACCTTATTAGACAGTGTGGCTATACAGGATTTCTATCATTGCAGAAAGTTCCAATGGAGAGTTCTGGCCTATAGCATTAAAACTTAGCATTTAAAGTTAAAAAAATAAATTTGAAAAGCATATGATTATGGCTTACTTACATATTATAAAGAAAAGATTTTTAAGACTCTAAAACAAAGGCCAAAAGAAAAGGGAAAATAAACGATCTACTTATTTCAATAATTTGCATGCTTCCTATCACAGGGAGTGATAATGCTTAGTTGCTTAGAGTGTTCATTTCAATTAAGGATTTAGCTGGCTTTCTGAGAATATCCAGGTCTAATTCTAAATCTCCTGATACATGAGATATATAATATGTGAGCTTTATATACAGTCACATCATCCATGTTATAGATGAATGTTAGATGGATATAGGGATACAATATACTTAATTTATATGGTAGCATTCATGTCTTAAAATTCTATGTATTATTTTTTAAATAACGACTTGCCATTATTATCTGTTAATTCACATTGTACTTTAATTTTTATACAAAGTTTTAATCCACACCTTGAAAGAGGAAGGAAAAACTTGAGAAAATTCACACAAAATAATACCTCTGCTAATGAAAAATATTTAAACAGAGTGAAAAAGCTAAATTTGGGCCTTCATTTAAATTTTCCCTTCCTGTCATTCATTTCTAAGTTTTAGTTTCAATGTGAATATTAAATAAGAAAAATGAAAAATGCACGGCTTTCAAGATCATTAAATAATATGTCATAAAAATTGCTCAAGGTCAAAGCTCAAACACCATAGGGAAAGCTGCTGGCTCTTCAGGGAACTTCTGAGTAACAACCAAAGTAATCGTTTCAAAGATGCAGGGGTGCCTCCAGCCAAAAACAGGAAGAAAGTTTTCCTACAGAGATTATTGTTGTAATTGTGTGTGCTCCTAGGAAAGAGATGGACTTTAATAATGTAACAAGTCTGTCAAAAGCCAAGAGCAATGTCCTTTGGTGGTCTGGCCAGAGAGATGTACTCTCTCTAACACTGGAAATGCTACTCCCATCTCTTTCCCCAGTCATCGAAACAAAAAGTTTCACTTCACTGTTTCTCGGGGGACAGTTCTTTGTTATAAAAATTAAAAACAGGACACACACCATGTTCAAGTTGGAATGGTCACTGAAGTTATGTGAATTTAACAGAGCAGGCTATGAAATTTCCTCCGCCTTATAGGAATGCTCATTCAACTACCTTGCACCAAACTACCATAGGAAAAGGCTAATGCTCATTGTTACACAAAGAGAGATAAACGGAATTTACAGAAGTAATAAGGAAGAGGAGAGGGACTAGCTAGGTATCAATTATTAATACCTTTTAAAATTGTTTCCACTTTCTTTTCACTGTCTTCTGATTTCTTTGACATCTTCAGCTATATTTCCTGGAAGATTCAGAAAAGAAAAAAAAAAAGATGAGCAAGATAATTAAAAAGGAGGTATGTGTAGGGGAGATAAAAGTTGGTTACAGGGTAAATTTAAATTGATTGTATATGTGGGCTTCCCCGGTGGCTCAGTGGTAAAGAATTTGCCTACAGTGCAGGAGACATGGGTTTGATCCTTGGGTCAGGAAGGTCTCCTGGAGAAGGAAATGGCTACACACTCCAGTATTCTTGTCTGGAGTATCCCATGGACAGAGGAGCCTGGCAGGCTACAGTCCATGGGGTCGCAAAGAGTCAGGCATGATTGAGCAAATGAACACACACACACCCCATATGTGTATTGATATTTTACTGTATCTCCAGCACCATGCTATGCCCTAAAACAAGGCACCGACTTCAGCACATTAAATCCAATTATAGTGCAGTTTTATATGGTTTACCCTAAATAACTTTTGGAATCAACTAGGGCATTACTTAATTAATCAGACTCTATGAATAATTATATCATAAAATGTATATTACATTTAGTGACATATCATCTTGTATTGAGATTCCCTCATAGCTCAGTTGGTAAAGAATTTGCATGAAATGAAAGAGACCCCGGTTGGATTTCTGGGGCAGGAAGATCCACTGAAGAAGGCATAGGCTACTACAGTATGCTTGGGCTTCCCAGGTGGCTCAGCTGGTAAAGAATCCACCTGTAATGTGGGAGACCTGGGTTCAATCCCTGGGTTGGGAAGATTCCCTGGAGAAGGGAAAGGCTACCCACTTGAGTATTCTGGCCTGGAGAATTCCATGGACTGTATAGTCCATGGTGTTGGAAAGAGTTGGACACAACTGAACAACTTTCACTTTTCATCTTGTATAGATGTGGCACTAAAAGTAATATAGACATATGTGTCCTGTATAGGCACACGTTTTTATCATGTAATAATACTTCAATTAAAATTCAAAAAAGGGATAAAGTTGCAATTAGCCGGATTCACCTTGACAAAGGAAATTAGATTTCATGGGACCTTGATGAACTGTTCACATACACAGAAGAGAGCGGGGAGGAGGGTCTTGGAGGTCTACAAAGAAACAGAGTCAAAAGTGAGCATCTCAGCTCAGAAGACAATTTAGTCTTCTATTGGAGACACAGGACTTTGCATATGCTCTGTATGGCTATGTGAAACAGGTTACAAATATGAGACAGAGGTCCATATCAAGAAGCCAAATACACCTTCCAAAGTGGGGAAAACTTATTAAGATACATGGCAGATTAGTCATTGGCTTTTGCACTCTGTTGCACTAGGGCCTCAATGATATAAAAGTCCAGAAGTACAATAAGGAATAAACCTAAACTGTGAAAACAACAAGGCAATTGAGCATCAAGCATAAGGAGTGATGGCAACAGACTTGTGAAAATTGTTGAGGGGCAGGGTGTGCGCAGCCTATTCTGCTGCTGTGTGCTGAGAGGCTGAGAAAAGGGAAGGGCTGTCCACCCATGAGGCTCTGGAAGGTCCCAGGCTTGGGTCTGCAGGGACTGCTGAGGGCTTAGGTGGTGGGGTGCAGCTGAAGAGAGAGAAAGAGATGAATCGAATCAGCACTTACCTCCATCTTTATCCAATATGGGAAGCAGCTGAGAGCCGCTATTACCCCCATGTCAAACCCTAGTTCTTCTCTGGACAAATAGAAAGTGTCTGGGGAAAGCTACTGCTCCCAGCATGGATGCTGACATTCCAGAATAAATCTTTCTTTGTTCTGTTCCTGGGGGATTTGGAGTTTGACAGCTAGCTCCTTATCTAGTCACTGCAAAGAGGGTTTACTAATCAGCATGACATCACTTCTGTTCATAGGTCCCCGGTTGTGTTTTCCAGTCGGGTGGGAGACCAGGCTAAAAAGAGCAGCAAGTGAAGTTCCCACCAGATTCCCACCTGCCTATTAGAATGCGAATTCAACAGCAGTTGTGTGAGCTGCTTGTGAGCATCTCAGAAACGTGTCTGCTTCCCTTTAGGCCCGGGCAGGAAGCCTGGAAAGCACATTTCCTAGACTGAGAGGCGGCACCTGCAACAAGCTCTGCAAGGCAGAGAGAAGACGGCAAGGCACGGCTTCCGCAGACGGCGGAAGTGAGCGGCTGCCAACATGGCTCCCGGGTGCCCTTGTGAATCACTCACTGCTCTGGTCCCTGAACGCGCTGATTTTCCAAAGACCAGGACCAGCTTCCTGGACCTAAAACACACTTCCAGGGCTTCCTACGGTTTTGTAAACTTCTAATTTCCTCTGTTCACTTACCTCCTGTCTCACTTTTCTGAATGAAATTTGTCCCATTCACAGAGATATATGAAGAGACTCATAGATTACTCTTACTTTTATACATAAAAGTAAAAGTAAAAAACCAGCATGAAAGAATAGCTCACAACTGGAGCAGAGGCCTAATTTAGACAAGACGACACCAGAAAAAAATAACTAAAAATGTTGGGCTCCTATTCTTAGACAAATTTTAAAATATAATACATCCTTGAAACAAAATAAGATACTATAAAAATGGAGAATAAAAGATGTTTAAATATAATAGCTGACGAGGACTCAACAGGAGGATTTAAAAAACAAATGTGAAAAAGCTTAACGAAAAAGCTTAAAGACAGCAAGATTCAGAGATACAAAGAAAACAGAAAAAAATTAAAGCAATGAATTTATCAAAGAAATGCTAAAAAGAAAAGTCTGAAATCTAAAGAAGTACACTAGGAGATTTGGGGGTTTTGGTGTTTGTTTTTTTTTTTTTTTTGGTTTTTTTTTTTACGCTTGATCTTGATCACCTAAAGATTATTTTTATTCCTTAAACAAGTAATCTCCTTCCCCCAATCTCCTGTCTGGTGGCTCAGACAGTAGAGACTGCCGGCCATGCAGGAGACCTGGGTTCTATCCCTGGGTTCTATCCCTGGGTTGGGAAGAGACCCTGGAGAAGGGAATTGCTGCCCACTCCACTACCCTTGCCTGGAAAATCCCATAGACGGAGGAGACTGGTTGGTTACAGTCCACGGGGTCGCAAAGAGTTGGACGCGGCTGAGTGACTAACACTTTCACTATTTAGTACATTTTTTTTTCAATTTCATAAAAAATTTAGTCTCTCAGCACCTCTGCTGCTTTATCCAGTCTAAATTCCCTATAATCAAATAACAGTAAACACTCACTTTTTAGTAATATTTTTACCTTTTCTTTTTCCTTTTGTACCATTCACCGGGACCAAACCACAATCTTGGACAAACCCCAAAACCTGCCTTCTGTTCCCACACCATGTTGGGGAGGAAATCATGCAAACAGATGCAGTGTAGTAATAGCGTGGGGCAGATAATTCTTTTCCTGAGAGCTAGTGATTAAATACTCAGAAATTTTGCAAGTGAACTGTTACACCATTGACATCACCCATGTCGGGAAACTGACAAATGCCACAGATCAAGACATTCATTTTTCCCCAAAGAGCCAATGTACCAGCATACCACTGCCTCTTTTTTGCTCTCCATACGCACCTGGGTTCTCTTCTCTACTAGATAATCCTTTTCAGTTTCATCATCAACCTTCCACTCCACTGTCCATGAATTATTTTCCAAAATATCCATTCTCCTCAAACTTCTTACTCTAGTCCTTCCTTCACTCTGGTCACATTTCATAAAGAAATAATTACATCATCTCCCAGTTCTCTCACCATCCTGTCATATGTACCCTGTAATTTCCCCACATCCTTCCATTCTGATCTTTTCCTTCTTCCTTCTTGGTACAAAGTTTTCCCCTTTCACCTGGATCTCACCTTCTTCTGCCTCCTGAGAAACTTCAGTTCAATTATCTCTTTTTTTCCTGTGTCGATACTAGCTTTTCATTAGTTTGTAAATATTCTCAAATTTCTCCAATTAGAAAAAAGTATGTCTTAGCCCCCTACATCCCTCCTACTATGATGGTCTTTCTGGATCTTAGGACCACACCAGGCTTTCTGAAGGGAACCTCCCCACCCACAATAGTAGCTGCAATAGTCGTAGTAATAATAGTAGTGTCTGCAGTAGTCGCTCTGGAGCCAGAGAGCTGTGGTTGAGGTTCAGGGGTCTGTCTCTCACTATGACTGCTACCTTAGACAAGTGACTCAACCCCTCTGTGTCTCTGCTTCCTCATCTGAAAGCTGGGGAATACAGTCCTACTTATCTTAATAAAGGGGTTGACACAGCTAAAGCACTTAGGTAAGTGCCAGACATAGCAAACAGCAATTACCAGTTATGCACTATGAACTATTATTACTTTTCACTTCACTGCCCTCCCCTGCCCAGGTCACCAGCAATCCTCAAGTTGCTAAATCTAATGTGCATATTTCAGTCTTGACATTTTCAGACTTTTCTGCAGCATCTGACCCTGCATCCTGGTAATTCCCCCTCCCTTTGAGTTCCCCGCCACACCATCCTCATTTCCTTGTAACCTCACATACTCTTCTTCCTATTCTGAAAAGCCAGTATAGTGTGTGTGTATATACACACATGCTCATACTACATACATACCATATACACTACTATGTGTAAAAGAGATAGCTAGTGGGAAGCTTCTGTATAACACAGGCTGTATTCTGTGATGACCTAGATCACTGGATGGAAGGTGCAGAGAGCGGGGATATATGTATACAGATAGCTGATGGATGTTGTACAGCAGAAACGAATGCAACATTGTAAAGAAATTAAATTTCAATAAAAAACCAAAATAAGCAAACAAAAACAAAATAAAAAGGTTAGTATATCTGATAATGTCATGTTCTTCCTTGACTCCAGGCTCCTTGAAAATGCCCTAAGTCAACTGGCTCACAAAAAATATGTTGGGGCTCTTATTGTTGTCATTAGATAGAGTTAGGTGAGTGACAGATAACAGGTTCAAAACTATCCTTACTATGTGTTGTGTAAGCTAATTCCCAGCTTCCTGTCCTGCTTGGTGTTACTATACAGTTCATGAAACGTTTACTGCCAGGGAAGTGCCTACTTAAAGGTCACTCTGTATTAGAGGCAAGAGCCAGTTCATATTAAAGTTCACATCCTATTAAGTAATAGTCCAACACAGAACCATTAATGAGTCAGGCCTCAAGCATCATCCCTAAAGGAACAGGTAATGTGAACTGAATCACACTTACACTGTGTTCTTAAAGGATGGGGATGTCTCCAGCACACTTCTGCCCATTCGCTCCTTGAATACCACTAAGGTCACCCATGCAAATTTCTAACACCCACTATGTTATCCTGCACATCTCAAATTTTTCCAATGAAAACTCGTTTCTAAGGTTAATTATGCTAAATGATAGTGACTGTGACCATGAAATGAAAAGATGCTTGCTCCTTGGAAGAAAAGCTATGACCAACTTAGACAGTGCATTGAAAAGCAGAGACATCACTTTGCCCACAAATGTCCATATAATCTAAGCTGTGGTTTCTCCAGTAGTCATGTACAGATGTGAGAGTTGAACCATAAAGAATGCTGAATGCTGAAGAATTGATGTTTTCAAATTATGGTGCTGGCGAAGACTCTTGAGAGTCTCATCCATGGACCACAAGGAGATCAACCCTGAATATTCACCGGAAGGATGGATGCTGAAGTTTCAACACTTTGGCCACTTGATGCGCAGAGCCAACTCACTGGAAAAGATCCTGATGCTGGGAAAGATGGGGGGCAGAAGGAGAAGGGGTGACAGAGGATGACATGGTTGGATGGCATCACCGTCACTCAATGGACAGCAATTTGAGCAAACCTCAGGAGACAGTGCATTACCGACTCAATGGACATGAGTTTGAGTAAACTCCGGGAGTTGGTGATGGACAGAAAAGCCTGGCGTGCCACAGTCCATGGGGTTGTAAAGAGTCGGGCGTGACTGAGGAACTGGACTGAACTGAGCTCAGAAGATAGTGGAGAACAGAGGAGCCTGGCGTGCTGAAGTTCATGAGGTGGCAACAATTCAGAGATGACTCAGTGACTGAACAACAACAAGCCCCTCAGCTGTTGATGGGAAATAACCAAGGTGAAACACTTGTAGGAGATGCTTCTGAAGAATGATCTTCCCCATCAACTGGATACACCCTGAGGTGTGAGCTCCTCATTAAAGCAACTGGCCATTCCCATCTAACATAGGTAATACTGCACCAGCTCCAGGGAGGTTTTGTAAAGTTCATAAGCATCATAACAGGTCTTGTCATATCCTTTCTCAAAGTGAGCCATCCTTCCTCCTGCACCTCCTCCAGCCCCTCTGCTCCTGGAGAAATTCCATAAATATCCCAGATCAAGATTCAGATGTGACTTCCTCAGGGCTGCCTCCTCAGCTTCAGGGAAGCCTAGCAAGCTCAAAGGAGTCTGGACTGTGAGCTCTGCTCCACTCTGTAGTGGCGCAGTTGCATTTAATTGAAATTGTTTATATACTTATCTTTTTTTTTCTCTTTAAGACTGTCTGTTCCTTAAGATCAGAGGCTGGGTCGTTGATCATCTATTTATTCCCAGGGGACCTCCATACACCTGGTATCATGTAGGTGCCAAGTGAGTGATCTTGAAATCGATGAAAAAAAAGAACCCTAATAGTAGTTTACATTGGAAACTGCTATTTTGTTCACGATGATCAAACCTTTGGAATGTCTATGATGCAAAAGGATGTGAACTACGATCTGGAAATATAGAGAGAAATAAGTCAGGAGCCCTGATCTAATGAATTCACACTCTAGGTAGTTAGACAGACACACAAAATAGGAAATGGTCATAGAACACAGATAAAGATATACACTCCTACTTCCAGGGGAACTGACTGATGGAGTCAATCAGTAATACCATCCTCTTGTTCTTAAAACCGATTCTGTTATCCAGGTTTAAGTCAAAAAGTTCTGACATTACCCTGATCAGACCGTGCTTTAGAAAAGAGCACAGGATATATTTTAGGGCCAACGAGACAAACAGGGAGTTTGGCTGGGATTTCTGAGACAGGAATCTTAGTCTTTTAGAGCTTTCAAGAGAAATATTTCCTCTTCTAGTCTGTCTGTGTGATGTACCCATAAAAGTCTGGGACTTCAGCATTTTGCTGTCATGGAGGCAGCCAGTCTTACGCAAGTCTAACATAATAGAAGGCAAAGAGGAGAGGCAGAAAGAACCAGTTCCTTCATACACAGCAATGCACTGCTGAATCAATATAGCTGTGTCTCATATAGGCTTTATAATTGAATTTTTCCTTATCCCAGTTTTCTCCCTACTTTTCATTATTTAAATTTGAAAACCATTAATTATAAATATGAAAGAGGGCACATAATCCAGATTCCAAGATTTATATCTCATTTATTCCTCGATATGCACTGGCTAATAAAGCTGCTGTTTTGACCGATATGGCTAGTCATTTAAATTTATTATAATAAGAACACTCAGATACTAGAGTGGTCTGGTGGAATTAACCAAGCCACCAGTAGTTTTGACATCAGGTAAACACTCAACCTGCTTTGAACTACCAGGCATTCACTTGTAAGATATTTAGTTGTATTAATAGAAGAAAAAAGAATCAGGGTGGGGAGAGAAAAATGGTAGCAAGAGAATCTTAAGGAGGACACAGAAATGGAATAAGCAACCTTCAACGGTAGAATGCTGCCTTCTGTTAAAAAAAAAAAAAAAAAAGACGTTCTATACAATTCATAGAGTAGAACAGAAAAAAATAATCAAGAATAACTGTAAAATCACTGCAAGATGATTAGGAGCCAAACCTTTTTAAGGCAGGATTCAAACATATCTACTACAGAGTGACCTATCCACCAGTGTACAAGGGTTAGCAGCATTCCTTATACGACTGAGTCAAATAAAATATATTTTTCAAGTGCTTTGAGAAACCCTCCTCATGCTTGTTTGGAAAATTTAGCACAGCAACAGCAGTCAGAAGTAAATCCCCACCCTACAGCCTGCATAGAAAGAAGATGTAAAGTGAATCTTATTATTTCTGCTGCTTCTGTTTCCTACCCAATCCAAGGTAACTGAAAAGAATTTAACTCAACTCTTACAGAACATCTGTTTATTTCAATCAATTTCAGGAACATTTTGTATGTGATTATTTTAGAATAGTCATGTTTAACAATTACTCCATCCATTTAAAAAAAAAAAAAAAAGCCTGAATCTACAGCCTCAAAGTGCATTAGTCTTATGCACTAAATCTCACTGCCAACCACACCTGGCCTGTTACCCTGGCGAGCCTTGTAGGGCAATGTGAAATAAGGCCAGTGCATGCCATAAAGAGCTGGTGAGTTGTGGCAAAGAAAAAATGATGGGCTCACATTAAAAAAGAAGGCTCAGAACAGTCTTAAAGCAGGGTTCCTCAAACTCTATGCTATTAACACTTTGGGTCACAATTAACGTCTTTTGTTGTGAGCCAGTGTCCTGTGCATTGTGGGATATTCAATAGCATCCTGGCCTTCACTCACTTCATACCAATACCCACCCCCGTTGTCACCATCAGAAACATCTCCAGGCACAGCCCAAAGGCCTCTGTCCTGGTTGAGAACCACTGGTTTAAGTAAAATAATTTCCAAATGAAATGACAAGTTGGTGTTTTATGAGCACTATCTAACTCTTACAGGGCCTTCAAAAGTAGATATTATTAGTTCATCTTAAAGGGAAATGCAATTAGTGTGAGATGGAACAAACGATAGTCCAAGACCCAACAACAGTCCTGATTCAAAGGCTAAATGGTACTGTTCTAGGCCCTGGACATTGAACATGGCCTGAGATAATTTTTGTCAAGAACTTCTTAGTACTTTGACTTCCAGCTAAGGGGATGGAAGGAAGACAGAGAGCGCTATGGAAAGGCACGGGAGACTCTGCATGCTGCCTTGGAGTTGGGAGGAGATGTGGTCAGAGGAACCCTCCTGGGGAAAGACCTGAGGGGTACACTGGAGTTAAGCAGATTAATGGCAGTCAAGATGGGTTTTAGAGGCCAGAGCAGAGAGGAAGTGATTTCCAAGAAGAGCAAAATGGATTTACAAATACCAAGAATGAAAAGAGAACATGGCACAGGTCAGCAGGACTGGAGAAAAGGATGGGGAAGAACTCGTTGGCTTCTCAATGTGTCTTTGAGCAAAGTGGTGAGCTGGAAACAAGAGCAGTTATCTTCTAGGACCCTCGTTATCTGCTGGAAAAAGCCTACCTGCTCTTCCAAAGAAATCCAGATCTACACATATGGATCAACCACAGTGTGTGTTTGATACTAGAATTAGTGCTGTGTTCTTGACTAAGTATTAAAAAATAAAAGCACTGGGATGAGACCATCTCAACCTGTTAAAAACAGAAAATAGCAGGAATTCAGTAGGTGCTAATATTTATTTTTGTGTTCTTGCCTCCATGTAACTTGGCACTTTTTTCTCCAGAATATTCTTACATACTCATCTAGTAAAAATACACATAATTTCATCAAACTGCAGTTGTTGTCTAAACTGTGCTGCTCATATTACTGATCAAGAGGCATGGCAGGGCTCAGAGGTCTATTCAGAGACAGAAGGTATCAGAATTCCAGAAGCTCTGACATCCACAGCCGTCGTTCAGTCACTCAGTCATGTCTGACTCTTTGCAATCCCATGGACTACAGCACACCAGGCTTCCCTGTCCTTCACCATCTCCAGGAGTTTGCTCAAACATATGTCCATCGAGTTGGTGATGCCATCCAACCATCTCATCCTCCGTCATCCCCAATTCCTCCTGCTTTCAATCTTTCCCAGCATCAGGGTCTTATCCAATGAGTCAACACTTTGCATCAGGTGGCTAAAGTTTTGGACTTTCAGCTTTAGCATCAATCCTTCCAATGAATATTCAGTGTTGATTTACTTTAAGATTGACTGGTTTGATTTCCTTGCTGTCTAGTGAATTCCATGAACAGAGCTGGTTTAGGGGAACTGTACTGAGAAGGCAGACCAGTGGAAAAAAGTTCAAGAGCAGACAGCTATTTACAGTGTGCTTCAATTCATGTAAAAGACATTGCAAGTGTACTTTATGAGCATACTTTGTATATTATATTTAATTTCCTTTCCACAACTGTAAAGAAAACATCTGCCTGGGTCTCAAGATGTAAGAGAGCCAAACCTTGCCTTTGGTGTATTTTCACTGTCTTCAACTCTTTTTTTAAGCTATGAACTCCATCATTACACCTAGTGGATTTAGGAGACTAGGGAGATGTAGTGTGATATGAAAAATGCCCTGGCACCATAGTCAGGAGATCTTGGTCTCTTGATACTTTCTAAATAGCATGATGGCAGAAAGCGAAGAAGAGCTAAAGAGCCTCTAGATGAAAGTGAAAGAGGAGAGTGAAAAAGGTGGCTTAAAACTCAACATTCATAAAACTAAGATCATGGCATCCAGTTCCATCACTTCATGGCAAATAGATGGGGAAACAATGAAAACAGTGACAGACTTTATTTTGGGGGTGGGGGTCTCCAAAATCACTGCAGATGGTGACTGCAACCATGAAATTAAAAGACACTTCCTCCTTGGAAGAAAAGCTGTGACCAACCTAGACAACATATTAAAAAGAAGAGACATTACTTTGACGACCAAAGTCCATCTAGTCAAAGCTATGGTTTTTCCAGTAGTCATGTATGGATGTGAGAGTTAGACTATAAGGAAAACTGAGTAGCAAAGAACTGATGCTTTTGAACTGTGGTGTTGGAGGAGACTTTTAAAGAGTCCCTTGGACTGCAAGGAGATTCAATCAGGCCATCCTAGAGGAAATCAGTCCTGAATATTCATTGGAAGAACTGATGCTGAAGCTGAAACCCCAATACTTTGGCCACCTGATGTGAAGAGCTGACTCATTTGAAAAGACTCTGATGCTGGGAAAGATTAATGGCAGGAGGAGAAGGGGATGACAGAGGAAGAGATGGTTGGATGGCATCACCAACTCAATGGACTTGAGATTGAGTAAGCTCCAGGAGTTGGTGATAGACAGGGAGGCCTGGCATGCTGCAGTCCATAGGGCAGCAAAGAGTCAGACACAACTGAGCAACTGAACTGAACTGAAATAGCATGACTGACACTGTGTTGCCATAGATAAGTCATGAGAGTTGATCAATGTTTGTCCTGACAACTTCACCAGCTTGTCGTGGGGATAAAAATAATGAAATCATATAAAAGTGCTTTAAAAAGTGAGATCTTCTAGAACTTCAAGACATTCTAGAACTAACACCCCCAAAAGATGTCCTTTTCATTATAGGGGACTGGAATACAAAAGTCAAGAAACACATGGTTCAGTTCAGTTCAGTTCAGTCACTCAGTCATGTCTGAATCTTTGTGACCCCATGTACTTCAGCACGCCAGGCCTCCCTGTCCATTGCCAACTCCTGGAGCCTACTCAAACTCATGTCCATCGAGTCGGTGATGCCATCCAGCCATCTCATCCTCTGTCGTCCCCTTCTCCTCCTCCCTTCAATCTTTCCCAGCACTGGGGTCTTTTCCAATGAGTTGGCTCTTCGGATCAGGTAGCCAAATTACTGGAGCTTCAACTTCAGCATCAGTCCTTCCAATGAATATTCAGGACTGATTTCCTTTAGGACTGACAGTTTTGATATCTTTGCAGTCCAAGGGATATTCAAGAGTCTTCTCTAACACCACAGTTCAAACGCATCAATTCTTCGGCACTCAGTTTTCTTTATGGTCACACTCTCATATCCATATATGACTACTATATGGAAAAACCATAGCCTTGACTAGACAGACCTTTGTTGGCAAAGTAATATCTCTTCTTTTTAATATGCTGTCTAGGTTGGTCATAATTATCCTTCCAAGGAGTAAGCGTCTTTTAATTTCATGGCTGCAATCACCATCTGCAGTGATTTTGGAGCCCCCCAAAATAAAATCAGCCACTGTACTGTTTCCCCATCTATTTGCCATGAAGTGATGGGACTGGATGCCATGATCTTAGTTTTCTGAATGTTGAACTTTAAGACAACTTTTTCACTCTCCTTTTTTGGTTTTATTTTTCACTCTCCCTTTTTGTATAAGTCTTCTGTATATTGTTGCCACCTTTTCTTAATATCTTCTGCTTCTGTTAGGTCCATACCATTTCTGTCTTTCAATGTGCCCATCTTTGCATGAAATGTTCCCTTGGTATCTCTAATTTTCTTGAAGAGATCTCTAGTCTTTCCCATTCTATCGTTTTCCTCTATTTCTTCGCATTGATCACTGAGGAAGGCTTTCTTATCTCTCCTTGCTATTCTTTGGAACTCTGCATTCAAGTTGGTATACTTTCCTTTTCTCCATTGCCTTTAGCTTCTCTTCCTTTCTCAGCTATCTGTAAGGCCTCCTCAGACAGCCATTTTGCCTTGTTGCATTTCTTTTTCTTGGGGATGGTCTTGATCACTGCCTCCTGTACAATGTCATGAACCTCCGTCCATAGTTCTTCAGGCACTCCATCTATCAGATCTAATCCCTTGAATCTATTTGTCACTTCCACTGTATAATCATAAGGGATTTGATTTAGGTCCTATCTGAATGGTCTAGTGGTTTTCCCCACTTCCTTCAATTTAAGTCTGAATTTTGCAATAAGGAGTTCATGATCTGAGCCAGAGTCATCTCCCAGTCTTGTTTTTGCTGACTGCATAGAACTTCTCCATCTTCGGCTGCAAAGAATACAAGCAATCTGATTTTGGTATGGACCATCTGGTGATGTCCACGTGTAGAGTCTTCTCTTGTGTTGTTGGAAGAGGGTGTTTGCTATGACTGGTGTGTTCTCTTTACAAAACTCTTTTCGCCTTTGTCCTGCTTCATTTTGCACTCCATGGTCAAATTTGCCTGTTGCTCCAGGTATCTCTTGACTTCCTACTTTTGCATTCCAGTCCCCTATGACGAAAAGGACATCTTTTTTTTTTTTTTTTTGGTGTTCATTCATCAGTGGATATCTCTCAGTCACCCACTGATGAACCGTGCTCCCCACTCTCTTCCAAAACTAGTGGGCGAAGAAACCATATTTGTTTTACTCACTCTTAAACTCCCATTGTCTAGCAGAGTTCTTTCCACATAGTAGGCACTCAGTAAAAATGAATTACCTGAAATGATTAAAGGACTAAGTGTAGAAATGAATGAATAGTAAATTTCCACAGATTGTAGGACAGCAAAATCAATCCTAAAGGAAATCAACCCTGATATTCATTAAAGGACTGATGCTGAAGCTGAAGCTCCAATGCTTTGGCCACCTGATGCAAAGAGCCGACTCATTGGAAAAGACCCTGATGCTGAGAAAGACTGAGGGCAGGAGAAGAGGGTGACAGACAATGAGATGGTTGGATGGCATCACCAACTCAATGGACGTGAATCTGAGCAAAGTCCAGGAGACAGTGAAGGACGGGGAGGTCTGGCATGGTGCAGTCACAAAGAGCCAGACACGACTTAGTGACTGAACAACAGCAGCCAGTGTTTTCTCTATTTCTCTGATTATAAAAACAATGCATAATCCCTCAACTTATTGAGGTCTCCATATATTACCTTTGGAGAAGGTCTTCATTGATTGCCTTTGCTAAAAAGTACCCTTTCCCATCATCTGCTCTCTCCTTAGGCCCTGCTTTATTTTTTGTAAAACTTACCTCTGTCTGACATAATTGTGTGTATGTGTTTATTTTCTTTATCCCCAGATTAATGAAATGGGTAAGGGGGAAGTGATGGTGGCAGCAGTATGCTCCAGGAAGAAAGAGTATCACTGAAATTGTTCAGAATTGAGTGATGTTAAAAATGATTGACTTTTGGTAGGCTGTTTTTTTTTTTTTTTTTTAATTCTATACAGACAGTGCACCCTTTATTACCCGCGTTCAGAATGGCCCATCCCTCTGCTTCACCTTTAGTGCATCAATGCAAACCCCACTAGAACAGAGATAGCTTTTGGTTTTTTCATGGTTTTTCCCCCACATTAGATAAATTAAAGGGCTGTATAAGCATTGGAAAATAAATATTGACATTAAAAAATAGCCACTCATAATCCCTTCACCCAAAAGTTAAATGTCTTTTAAAAAATATTTTAACATGTTTTCTTCCACCGTTTTCTGTGTATTTTTTTTTAACATAAATAAGAGCATGAAATGTGCTCCTATGCCTGCAGTTTGTTTGTCCTTAATAGTTTCTAAGTAGTTAAACGAACACAATCTCAAAGTAGACAGCCACAGTTCCAGTCCCTGATCTGCCACTTACTGAAATGTGAGCTCTTAAGTCACATACTTAACATCTTTGAGCCTCAGCTTCCTGATTTTAAAAACAGGCTAATCACATAACTGCCTTGTTGTGCTGTTACAAAGATTAAGCAAGAAAATTCTGTGCTTGGCTGGTGGTATGTGAATGTTAGTTTGGGGCGTGGAAAGCCTCTAAAATGGTCTGCAGTGATCCTAGCCTCCGGATATTTGCATCCTGTGTAATCTCCTACCTTTGAGTGTGGACCATGACTCAATGCTAGAGAAGTGACTAGCGACTCACTGCCAGAGAAAAGAATATAGCAAAAAGTAATCAGAATCCACTTCTGAGAACTGGTTACAAAGAGACTGTAGCTTCTGTCTGGGACCACTCTCTTGCTCTCTCCTTAAACTCTGAGTGAAGCCAGTGCCTGCCACATGTGAGCTGTTCTAGGTGAGGTTCCTTGTGACAAGAAGCTGAGGGAGACCTCTTGCCCACAGCCAGCAATATACTGAATTCTGATGACAACATGAATGAGCTTGAAAGTGAATTCTCCCCTGTTGCATCACATAAGACCACAGTCGCAGTCCAAGTGGACTGCAACCTTTTGAGAGATCTTGTTGCAATGGCATTCAGATTAAATGTGCCTGGATTCCTCATCCACGGGGATTCCCTGGTGGCTCAGATGTTAGAGTCTGCCTGCAGTGCAGGAGATCTGAGTTCAAACCCTGAGTCAGGAAGATCCCCTGGAGAAGGAAATGGCAACCCACTCCAGTATTCTTGCCTGGAAAATCCCATGGCCAGAGGAGCCTGGTGAGCTACCGTCACAAAGAGCTGGGCATGACTGAGCGACTTCACTTTCGCTTTCACTTTCCTCATCCACAGAAACCATGACATTAAAAAGTGTTTGTTGATTTAAAATAATTTCTACATTTTGAAGGAAGTCATTATGTAATTTCAATATAGGAGAGTGTGGAGAGTCCCCTGGAAGGTAACACTTTTCTTCCCCACGAAGTTTTGAAAAAGATAGGAAATAGGACTGGAAGATGGGAAATCAACATACCTTTTTATTAATAAAGCTGAGCTTTGGTATGTGGCTTGGTATGATAGCCACATAATCTTTTGAACTGAATCACAGAGGTAGGCAGACTGAGAACCCTGTCTTGGGCAGCACTGGATAAAGGTCTTTTTCATGTGGCTGGAAAGAACAGGGCTCTGGAGAAAGATTCTGTTCCTGGGGAGAAACAAGAAAACAGAAGTCTTCCAGCAGCCAGACACCCAAAGGGAAAAAGGATTGAGTAGATCATGCCCAGTTTTACGACTCAAAGGTACTAGCTAACTAGGGGCAGCATGGATAATGAACAGGGCAAGTAAACCCAGGAGGCAACAACCATGGAGTCCCCTGTACCTAGAGGGAACTTAATCAGTATTGATTAAGTAGCACTCCTGGCCTAATTTTAGCCTTTACAAACTACTTATGAAAATCACCATAATCACTCTACCATATTCATCATGTGGTTGTACTGCAATTTATTAAACTAATCACATCTTGTTAGAAATTTAGATTATTTCAAGTTTTTAGTGTTGTAAGTATTGCTGGTGTGACTGTCTTTCTTATTTCCTTAGCTTAAATCCCCAGAAAGAGCACTGTTAATTCACAGGTTATGAGCATTTAAATGTTTCCTCTGTATATTTCTAGTGTTAGTTGCTCAGTCCTGTCCGACTCCATGCAACCCCATGGGCTATAGCCAGCCAGACTCCTCTGTCCATGGGATTCTCCAGGCAAGAATAGTGGAGTGGGTAATCATTCCCTTCTCCAGGGGATCTTCCCAACACAGGGATCGAACCCAGGTCTCCTTCATTGCAGGCGGATTCTTTACCATATAAGCCACCAGGGAAGCCTATTTAGCAGTAAATTGCTAAATAGGTCTCAAAGGGCTGATTAACTTCTTCTTCCATCAGTGGAGTATAAAAATGTGCTTCCTACCCTTGAAACCTTGGATTTTAGATGTTATTTGATAATCTTTGCTAATTTGATAAGTGAATCATATCTTGTCCTTATTTTAATTTGCAGTTCCTTGGTTATTATTAAGGTTGAAGGCTTTTCATTGTTAATTGGCCATTTGCATTTCCTTTCCTCTAAGTTATCTGCATGTTTCTGGTGCTCATGGACCATTGGCATTATCCATCTTCATCCTTAGGGCAAACACTCAATTGCCCTCTCTTCTGGAGCTGTGTGATCCCACAGAGAAGAGGGCCTGAGGAAATGCCACAGAATGTTTTCAATTATTCTTAATATTTCCGTAATAACCTTTTTTTGGACTTAATTTTTCAAGACTGTTTCATAGTCTATTGTTGTTGTTTAGTCACTAAGTTGTGTCTGACTCTTTTGCAACCCTATGGATTGTAGCCCACCTGGATCCTCTGTCCATGGGATTTCCCAAGCAAGAGTACTGGAATAGGTTGCCATTCCCTCCTCCAGAGGGTCTTCCTGGCCAGGAATTGAACCCGTGTCTCCTGCATTGCAGGTGGATTCTTTACCACTGCGCCACCAAGAAGCCTCATACTCTATTATGGCTCATCATGACACTGAATCTAGCATGATACAATGTCAGGTTCTGTTCTAAGGGCTTTGCATAGATTAATGCACCGAATCCTCACACCAACTCTACCAAGAAGCTACTATTTTTATAATCAATTACAGAAGAGGAAGCTAAGGAGAAAAAGCCCTGAGTATCTGCTTTGCCCCAGGTAAAACAGATAACAGATGGCAGAGCTGGAGAGTTTCCATGCCAGGGTGTGTGAGCTTATCCACTTATCCACCCAGTACAATGCTGTGGTTAACCCTAGAGGATCATGGACTTAATTTTCCCTAACAAGTCATCCTCAATGAATAATGTGTCTCCACATTAAAATGATAAGTGTTCTACATCACTCTGGTAAGTTTTTAATAATAAAATGATGGTTTTCAAAACTGAAGAAGTTTTTTCTGATTATAAAGGATGTTTATTTTGACATTTAAAATGTTCAGAGTTCATAAAATACCAAGAAAAATGATGCAAGTTCATCCTCCAGAAGCAGAAAAGGTGCAGTATAGAAAAATTTGAGCAATCTGAAATTCTGCTTTCATATTATGGCAACAAAATCTGATGGAATGAGGGAGGGGATTAACGCATAAATCTTACTTGCTCTAAAAGACTTTCACACCACCCATTGACTATATATATATATATATAACACTATATATATATACACACACACATATATATATAAAACACTATAACATTTAGATGTTACTAAAGGAACATACAAACTGGGAGAAATTTAATTATTTAGGTACAACCTTTTTAAATTCAATTATAGAAATGAGATTTCACTTAAACAGAAGAAAAAAGCATTTAAAAACAGCCCAGATAACCTCGGATATTTGAGTGGCTTCCCCTAATTCTATTTTCCCTTCTATTTAGAACACTAATCTGTTGCATTTACTTTAACAAAAAGAATGTACCACACACTTAAGTTAATCAAACTTACATAGTAAATCATGGGTGAATGCAATTTAGATGTACACTGCATCCCTGAAACCATGCTACTGAAAACTGATGACTTCCATTTTATGAAGTCATGAAATGACTGACTGCTCTAAAAGCTATGACAAATATTTAAAATCAACGGAGATTGATTTTTGGTTATTAGGGCTATTCAAAAATCATATAATCCTAAAACTACAAGCATAAGCACACTGTTCACATTTAATTTTAAAAATTTAAACAATAATTTTTAAAGCCTAAAATAGTCTTTATTCGAAAATCCTTTAAAACTAAACATTGATTATTCTTCTAAAATCATTAATTATCTCATGCCTTAATTGTCAGTGTTACCAAGTGAGAATTGATCCCATATATTTTCTGGTGTTAATACCTATTTCACCTGTTTAAAAATACTGTGAAAAATTATACTTCACAATGTAGGGACATGATATACTCAAGTAAAGGCGAGCACCATATCTTTATCCTCTTGTTTAACAATATACCTGTTTCATAGTAGACATGAAGCCAATAATTGTTGCCCATATATTAGATCTGGAATATTTTTTGTTTTCATGCCAGTATATCACTAAACCTCTCTTTCACTGAGTGTTTAAAATGCACAGGCTTAAGAAGAATAAAAAATATAGGATCAGTTACTTTGGCAACAATCCAGTGATACCTCAGTTCTTGACCTCTTTTGAATCTTTGATTAAAAATCAAATATTTGATTGGATTTAAACTGTAGGGTTTTTTCCTCCCTTTCTCTGTTTTTACTTTTTCTATCTTCCACCCAATGTGGTAAGTACTGACCTATACAGATTGTACAATACAGAAAAAAGGGCAGAACAAAGGTATATCCTAACTTCACTTCTTACTCATCTGTAACTGTGAGCAAATTTCCCATTTGCAAAATAATAGGATCTAATATTGTTCCCTCATAACATCACCTAACAAAATCATAGTACTACCTATCATCATAATATTTAACAACTATCGCAGTCCTTGCCTATTCTTCGGTACACTGTAATTTCTTTTCAATATTATTTTTATTTCTAATTATCTAAGGTAATCAAAGATGTGCTTTTTTTCAAAAATAGACTTCCACCAAAAAATAGAAAAATTCTAAAAATGTGGATGGGAAAAACCCAAAAAAGATAAACATCTGGAAAATCTGACAAAGAGTTGAAATGTTCCAAAATAGATGACATGATGATGAGATACTATGTGACAGTGAGTAAGTCCTGTCTTTTCTATTTCTGGTTTTGTTCAGAGTCAGCCAGGGGACAGGAGGGACTCGACAGCTCACGTGACCTTACATTCCCTGCCTCTGTTGCTGGGCCTGAAGGTGGCTTGGTGTGTCCCATCTCTAAGAGAAACGAGATGCGCCTTAGTCAGTGTGAGGCTGGCCTGTAAGACGGTATGGGCTCAGCCTGGCACTGGGGTGCTCTGGATTGTCCCATCAGCCCAGCAGCCTTGAGGACCCTGCCTGGTCCGTCACCAGAAGGGGGAGCAACCCTAAGTACCGTATTTCCATGCAATAGTGCGCAAAGGTACAAAGCAGGTCACAGAATGGAAGAAAGAGTCTCCTCGGCCCCTTCTATCTTTGCAGGGAGGCCCTAGAAGTCTTCCTGTCTTATCTCATTGTCCAGTGGAGGTTATGCCTACTTCTTGAACATCCCTCTGTACCCTAAGATCAAAGTACCTGAACCAAATCCGCATTCCAGTGGGAAAGAAGGGGGTCAGAGGTAGGATATTTTAGATAGGCAATATAGTGTACCTAATTTAGATGAACATACTTAATACAACAAGATAGGGGAAGATTTTAATTTTTTTTAACAACAGCAACAAAAATCCTGAGGTTCAAATACAGTAAGTAACTTGTCTTAGACCACAAGACTACATAGGAATGGAGCAGGAATGAAATTCAACTTTCTCTCACTAGAAATAGTTTCATACTTAATATTAAGTTCACGTATTAACTCCCCTTTGACTGTTAAATAATTTAACTGAAATGAGTACGTTTGTTCTAGCTTTGTATGTGTACAAATTTATTGTATAAATAAAAATAACTTCCTCAACTCTATCTGGTAAGATATTAATTCCCATAAAGATACTGAAAGGCTTAAGTAGAATTTACAATAGAAAGAGGATAGAACATCAGGAAACAGTAGATTTGAATACGGAGTAGATAGAGAGCCATGGGACTTATTTTGTTTTAAAATACAAAACCAGCTACTAGTTAGAAGGCAAGAAAATTATTACTATTAATAATGAATGACAGTAATACACCACCAGTGACTGAGATTCCTAGTCTTTTCTGTTAGTTTAACAATGTGGGAAACAATATTGTTTATTCTAGTTTTGCTATTGACTTCTACATTTTACTAGTGATACATTTTAACAGATTTGAGTATCACTTGTGATCATCTAAATGGTGATTAGACACCACAACCTACTGAAGACAGTGGGCGACCCACAGACCTTTCCCAGTAGAATGTTTTTGAGGCAGACTTGTTTTACTTATGCTGATGTTAAAGTGAGTTTCCTTTTTTTAAGCACATTTCAACTGGTCTAAATACAGCAGAGTCCCTGAAGGAAGCCATATTTAAATAAACTCTCCTTTGTATGGCTTTAAATTTTCATATTGACTGTTTGATTTTGCAATTTTTCTTACTGCCTGGCAAGGGCAAGTAATTCTGTATGCTAAAGCACTATGTTCGAAATTGGCACTGTTATTAGTAATGGTAAGGATTTACCCAACAATTATTTGTGCAATTATTTATATTTTTAAAAATATCTTTCTGTTGAATGAGCACTTGCAACATAGATTTCCATCATTAGAATTAATTAGGCATAAAAAAATCAGTGTGCATTCACAAAGACGCAGTGTCGGTTTTGCCTTCCATAAAGTCTCATGTTCAAAGCTAGGATTTATGTAGAATTTCATTTAGAAATGTATCTATAATCACTGTGTTTCTACCTTCAAACTGAGCAGAAGGCTTAGGGCTGCAATATCTTACACCTACACACTGCAGCTGCCTTAGTTCTCTCATCTTTTTTTATTCTCTTCTTACCTTTAATCAAAATGCATTAAAGAAAGAAAAAAGAAACAAATGGTTGTAGAAAGTAGCATTTAAATGGAAACGACTGCTCTAAATGCTGCTGTTTAGGAAATACATGGCGTGATGTGCAACTTTGCAAGGCGTCAACAAGTACACAAGAGATAACACATAAGTATTATTGATTATGACGCTGGTTGGAGTAAAAGGACTGTTCCTGGGATCTGACTTCCAGATGGAACTTTTCAGCCTATAAGCCAAAGCAACTCCTGAATCTTTCACTTTCTGAAATTGTGTGTTTTCATAAAACTTACAAATGTATATAGCATTGAGTTACTTTTCCATTGCTACTATAGAAAGTTACCACAAGCTTGGTGGTTCACCCCATACAAATAATGTATTATCTTCAGAATTCTGGAGTTCAGAAGTCTGAAATGGTCTTTCTGAGCTAGAGACAAAGTATTGGAAAGATTTTGCTCCTCTCTGGAGGAGAATCTGTCTCCTTGCCTTTTCCAGCTTCTGCAAGCTGCCCTTATAGCTTGGCTCCCTTCCATCTACAAAACAAGCAATGGCCAGTCCACTCATGGCCTATTCCTCTGGCACTGACTCTTCTGCCTTCCTCTGCATGATGGACCTTGGTGATTACACTCAGCCCAAATGGACAATCGAGGATAATCTATCTCAAAACCAGCAGATTAGCAAATATGATTTCATCTGCTACCTTAATTCCCATTTACCAAGTAATTTAACATATGCAAAGGTTGCAAGTGTTAGGACAGGGGCATTTTTTCTAGAGGCCATTGTTCTGCCAACCACAAATAGACACAGATATACCCCACTCTAATACAATTAGAAGTATAAATATTTAGTAGTCCAGTATTTTCACTCAAAGATTTGAAATATTTGAATATGTATAAACCATGCATATTTGAGCACTATATAACCTATGTATGCAAGTAATTACCACTTTGTATAATAAACGTACAGGCAAATTCATAAATATCTCTAAACAAAACAAGTCATGTGTTAAACGCACAAAATTAAGTCTAAGCTCTTCTGCTTCACTTCCCTGGTTTTTGCCTTGGCTACTGTGTCACACTTTATCCACCTGCTTGTTCTAATAAGGTGTTCACCAGCCATCTCTCTTCCAAAAAACAAAGGCATATAATCACATTTGTACACATACAAACCCACTTATGAGCACACGCCCACACACCTAATCAGGTTTCTGAATCCATCTCTCTAAGGGAAGGAGAGCTTTTTCATCCTGATTTCCAAGGATTCGCCTTCCAGTTTCTGTTGTGAAATCCACTCCCATGTTTCTAGGACTGAAGTCTGGAACTCTAACCCCATGATGCCTAATTCTAAGAAGGCTGCGGTTACACCTGCATGCAAAGTCTGAGTCCTCTATGTCCTTTCAATGGAGGCATACACCACACATCCTGGTTCACCTCTAAGTGTAGACTCACATTCTGAGGAATTGTATTTTGATTCTAGGAGGATCCTAGGATCCCAACTGCGTGTTTCCTTGTATTAGCTTTAGATTGTAAGATCTTGCACACTCTTCTGGCATGGCTACTGAGAGGAAAATCATATTTATTACGCAGTGAGTTTTGTTCTATTGAAAATGGAAGAGAAGTTACACTGGCAGAATTCACTCTGTCTTAAATAACATGCTCAACCTAAAACAGCTTCTTAGGCAACTAAATTCCCTAAAAAATTTATTCTTCTAAGACATTAAATCATTGCAATAAATATTTACTAAACACCTATTATGTGCCAGGCTCAGCTCTAGGCACATGGGATACATGAGTACACGAAAGAGAAAAATGACCCACGTCTAACATGTGTCATGTCACAGAGCAGAGCAGTACACTCAGGCCACCTCAGATAAGGGGCTTCTCTGGTGACTCAGAGAGTTGAAGAATCCACCTGCAATGTGGGAGACCTGGGTTTGATCCCTGGGTTGGGAAATAAAGGACTTTGTCATAAGCATCCACAACGCAGGAAGGAAACAATGGCAGCCTGCCTTTCTCATGGTCTTGTTCTCCCCTAGGCCTGCTTCTCTTTCCACTTCTATTATGCCTCGAAATTTACCTTTTGGTGTACTCTTTGACGTACCCACTCATCACTAGAATGTAAGCTTCAAGACGGCGGGCAGGGGATTTCCTTGATGTTGGTCACAGCACAATCTTCATGACTCAGAACAGTGTCTGGCACACAGTAGATTCTCAAGAATTTATTTGTTGAATGAATGAATAAATAAGTGAAGTTTGCCTCTTGGTCCATTCCTGGTTACTGTCCTCCTCGGCTCCCACGTCATACTTTATCCAGTCTCTATGATCTGTCTTCATTGGCATATGCTGAAACAAGAGAAGTACTAGTATTTTGTAACTTTAGCTCTCATAGTTTTCATTTCTTCATCTGTAAAATGAGGGCAATAAAGGTTTTACTGGTTATCTACTTCTGTATAATAAATGACCCCCAATTTAGTGGCTTATAACCATAAAAAACAATAAAAGTGTATTATTTCATATAATTTTGAGGTGCCAGGAATCTGGGATGGCTTCACTGGGTCCCTAGCACCAGGGTCTACCAGCCAAGGGCTCTCATGAAGTTGCACTTAGGAAACTGACTAGAGCTGCAGTCATCGGAGGCTTAACTGGGGCTGAAACTTTATTTCTGGGTTTACTTCTGCATTGCTGGCAAATAATGCAGGTTGTTGATCGGAAGCCTCAGTTTCTCAGTTTTTGTGGTCTTTTTCACAGAACTGCCTGGAGTGTCCTAATGACACGGAGCTGGCTTCCATCAGAGCGACCCAAGAGTGGGCAAGGCAGAAGTCACGTGGCTTGTGTCATCTAGCCTCGAAAGCCACACACCATCCTTTCTGCAGTATCCTACTAGTTACACAGGTCAGCCCTGTTCATGCTAAGAGGAGACACAGAGGCGCAAATACCAGGAGGTGAGGATCACGGGGGAATCATCATCTTCAAGTCTGGCCACCAGAAGATATTTAGCAGGATGGTGGTTGGCGTTTAAATAAATCAGACCTGTAAAGTACCTGGCATGGTGCCAAGTACACAGTAATTAGGAAAAAGGAGCTCTGTTTGGGTGCTCAGGTTTTGCTGAGTTTTTAATATATATAGAGTGATAGAAAATTCTCTCTCAGTGTTTTCTGTAGATGTCTGCCTTTATCTGTGGATTCACTCTCTTTCTTATCCATTCATTCAACAAGACTGCCTTCCTCAAATACTGTAGAATGTGTCAACCTTATTCACCTAAAATAAACATTTTTGACAGCAACCACAAGGGGAAATAATGCCCCTCAATGGTATGAGAATGCACTATTTCTTGGCATCTGGGCAATGATATTATCTCCTGGATTTCCAGGGTAAGCCTGAGGTCTAGTGGTGGTAAGTAAGTTGGCCACCTTCTCTAGCCCACTCTGATCACTTTGACCCTTTCAACATTACCTTCTCTGCTTCCAACCTTTCTGCACACAGAGAGAAGTCTATCACGGCCTCAGTCTGGATGTCATGAAAGCAGACCTCTGTGGCCTCAGTAACACATAGCTGTGCCGAAATAAAAGGGATAAGGAAGTGGATGAGAACAAGTTTTTGACAGAGGACTGAAGACCAAGCTGGGGGCAGAGAAAAAAAAGTTCTTCTGAAATGAACTTTTCATCAAATCTGAGATCAAATCATAGGAAAAGGAGAAGTTTTGAAAACCTCATTCCTCTTGATTTTGTTTGAATGATAAGCTGTTGATGAGTGCTCGCCTCTGTGCATTATTTGTGCACATTTGAAGAAATTAATCATAAGCCTCCCCTGAAGCCAGCACCTATTCAATTCTGTACTGCCAGCAAGGGTGCCACAGGAGCAGAGGCCTTACTCCAGGGAGTTAGCCCAAGATTAAACTTCAGCTGGAACGCTGGGAGAAGCTGGTATGCTGAGTCAATACCAAGTACCAGGTTTAATTTGATGTTTTCCACGCACGATCAAAACCGTGGTTTCCTAACTGTGGAGTTATTGCCTCCTCTGCTTTCTTTTATGGGTTTCCTGTAGAGTGTGTGTTATGCTCTGATATCTGAAATTGATCGTGCAGGTTCTATTTCAAGGGTGATAATAAACTTGGTACAAAAGCTGGGGTTAGTGAAGGTGACTATTAACCTTTCTTCTAATACGGTCAATTGATTTTGCCCTGTGGCACAAACTGATTTCCACTATGATCTGCTGATGACTTCAATTTAAATATAACATATAGATGAAGAATTAGAAATGGAAGAGAAATCGTTGTCTGGATTTTTGCACAGAGAGCTAAAAAGAGTTATCCCTCCTTACGTCCAGACTATTATTATAAATGTTGTCATTAAGGAATTCATAAACAGATTAAAACCTTTTATTAATTGTTATGTGGGGATGAACATGTACAGAATATCACATTTTCCCACTTACTTATGAAGGTAAAGATCAACATGTCAAAAATCTTGAAGCAATTTTAAAATCAAAATGATCCTTGCCATTGTGTGGTGAAAGAAAGTTAAGTTTTAGAATTAGATAAACCAGACTTACTGTCTTCAGTTTCTTTATCTGCCAAGAAAACAAAGAATTCCTGCTCATTAGTTCTGTGAAGGTTAAATTATTTAAAGTCTTTAGCACTTAGAAGAATAGTAGGTGAATGCTGAGTAAAATGTGGGTTCTCTTCTTTCTTGGAATGGTTTTTACAATATATGTACAATTGTTGTTATTGTTTCTTCATTTCTGGGTCTAAAGAATCTCAGGTTTTATCTTCATTTGCTACAACAGATTTCCTTCAGATCTCATATTGACCGGGTTACAGATGAGTTACCCAATGACTGATTGAGAAATAGATCTCTGAACATTTTATTGTCATCTTAAAACGTGAATATAGGTTGGATCACAACTGGTTTGGCATTAATCAAAATATACGCAACAATTACAGTTGTTCTTTATATGGCAGTTTTCACTGGTGCCTTGTGACCTGTTCACTATCTTGAGTGAAAGTCCAGTAAATTTCATTTTTGTAGTTAAAAAAAAGTCTTTATTTCTAAATGATTAGTTAGCTAGAAAAACGATAAATATCCTAACTCAAGACTTGGGTGAGAAAGAGATCTGATACTGCTTGTAAATTCTCTGCTGCAAACAAAATCAGCATTTATATGATGTAAGAACTATGTCGACCCATAATCAGCCTTTGTACACATGATTTTAAGTTTCCAAAATTAGGATTAAAAAGATATCCAACAAGGACCAAATGGGAACATGATACATATATTTCTAGAGTTACTTAGAAATTACTTTGTAAAACAAACTTTGATATTCATGGATTGAGAATAAAGATGCCTCTGGATAGCTTAAAGCAACATTATGAAAGTGGACGCATGCTATATTAGCATAGTATTTACACCTGCTCAAGTAGAAAGCCAAACTTCTATTTCTTTTTATTATGCCTTCTGGAGACTGGCATAATATTGGAGGAGAAAACCAATTTACTTAAGAATTAAAACAGTAACTTTGAAAACAAAGTCCCAGGAAGCTCAAGGACACGGTAATAACTGTACCTCCAGAATGAGGCAGCAAAATCTGTATCTTTTACTGAAAAAGATTGGGGTGGACAACAGCTATAAAAAGACTGAGGATTTTGGACATTTTAGTACCTTAAAAATGGGAAGACAAATGCTGTGAGGTTTTTATTGAAAACCTTGTGCTAAAGAAATTAATACATACCCAGGGCTATGGCATATGTATATGGCGTTTGGAAATATCCTGATGTGTTTAATGCAAATTCTTAAACACAGCAGGATAAGTTTGGTCACTAGATTATGTCTAACTCTTTTGCAACCCCATGGACTGTAGCCCACCAGGCTCCTCTGTCCATAGGATTTCCCAGGCAAAAATACTGGAGGGGGTTGCCATTTCCTTCTCCAAGGAATCTTCCTGATCCAGGGATCAAACCAGGTCTCCCGCTTGGCAGGCAGATTCTTTACCATTCTTTACCACAATATATTACCTAAAGTAATACATTCAAGGCACTATATGCATCTCATCCATGGTTTAAATTTGGATTAAGGGGCAAAACAGAAGGCCTGGTGTGTTTATTATATGAAACACAATTTAATAATCAGTGAGTTAAAACTGCTAATTGACTCAACTTAGTAAAATGTCTTTTTACACTAACTCTCAGTAGTCAGTTTCCCTGAATTTGTTATGCCTGTGATGCCACGATGGAAAACCATGGCCTTCCTTGGTATGATAGCTGACATGGGTTTGACTTCTCGCTGGATTTGCTTGCTCAGTTGATTTTGTAATATTTCTCCTTAGATTTTCTGTATTTGTGTTCTGAAACACTTTTTTCTCTCTACATATAGAATTTTATTACAAAAGCTAAGTGGGCTTCGCTGGTAGCTCAGACAGTAAAGAATCTACCTGCAATGCAAGAGACCTGGGGTCCATCCCTGGTTTAGGAAGATTCCCTAAGAAGAGAATGGCCAACCACTCCAGTATTCTTGCCTGGAGAATTCCATGGACTAAACGAGCCTGGTAGGCTATAGTTCATGGGGTTGCAAAGAGCCTGACACAACAGAGCAACTAACACAACAACAACGTTAAACTACAAAGATAGTGTGTGTGTTGAAGGAATCATCCGAGGGGCTGCAGAGAGCAAAATGTTTGTGTAAACTAAAAAATGTTTTCTTACTAGAAACTCATTTGACAACTTAAATCTGTGAGTCTGTAGGCAGATTTTATAAACTCAGGGCTGGGACTACTAGAGAGACCAATTTTGTTGCTTTGGCCTTGGTTCTAGAAAAAATTACTTAGATTTTTTTTTTTTTTTTAACTGCTTGAAACTTTCACAGTCCTCTAGGAGTTAAGAACATGGGCTCATTGACTTTATATGCACCATACCTGACTCTCTTGATCTGGCCACTTCTTTTTTTTTTTGCCATACCACACAGCATGTGAGATCTTAGATCTCGGACCAGGGATGGAGCCTGTGTCCCCTGCAGTGAAGTGTGGAGTTTTAACCACTGAATCACCAGGGAAGTCCCTCTGTCACTTCTGATGTGACCTCTGCCTCCTTCCCTCTTTAAGCCCTGGTTTCCCCATCTGGAGAAATCATGCCATAGTAGTACCTATTCTTCATGTTGTAAGGATTAGATTGGGTTTCCTTATAACAGTACAAAGCACAAGTGATTGGTGCATTTAAGTCTGCAAAACTTTTTTACCTTTATTCTCTGTAGATGTTGCTTTGATTCATTCTTTCCTGAAGAGTTCCAAGCAGTCTTCTTGCCTTCTCATCAACGTCTTCACTCCATGGAAACTGCTCTCCCAGGTATTGTGGGAACACAGCAAAGGAGATCTTTGACTCTCCAGAGCTCCCTCTCTAGTGGGGGTAAATATGCACAAAAGTAGCTCAGAACAACAGTGTGGATGATAACTGTTAGAGCAGAAACACAGCATTGTTAAATTAACTTCAGGAGTTCAGGAAGAAGGCTGGCTGTATAACTTTCCAGTCCAGAGCAAAATGAGAATGCAGGGGCCCTTGTTCAAATTTCAAGAGCAGAGTATGAAGCCAAGCACTGGCCCTTCTGAGCTTGGGGCCCCGAGTGACTGCATGTGTCCCACACCCATGCAGTGGGTCCAGACTGAGGGGCACATGCATTTCATGCAAGAAAAGTAGAGATCTATTTGTTGAGAGGTCTAGCAGATCAACTCGACCTTGGAGAATGGAAAGAACTTTGAAGAATGGATAGAACAATCTGGGCAAAAGAAAAAAATTGTGTTGCGCCTCCCCTCCCCCACTCCATGGAATTACAAATAGTTTTTTTTTTTTTTTTTTTTTTAATGAGACTTACTAGGGAAAAGAGATTTTTAAGGGAAGGGAGATAAGATAACAGAACTAAATTTGAATTTTCTAATAAGAAAAAAGCAACCCAAAGTATTTTGAGAATTGATGCAAGATCAGATCAATTTAGGAAGATGTCTCTGGTGGCAGCAGAACAGAAGAATTGATTTGATGAAGGAGGCCCAGGCAGTCGGAACTCTGCAGGTGAGAGTGACGTATTCCTTAACTGGGGAGTGGCAAGGTTCTGTTTTTATTCTCCGCAATGTGATGTGTGCCTTTATCTTCCCCCACACAAAGCAACGATCTGTTTCTGTTCTGAAGACATCTTCAATTATACAGTGCCAGCCAAAGAAAAACATAATGGAATTTTAACCAGATTTCTTTATCTCTGTAGACAGCTTTTCAGGAATATCTCCATTCGGGTTATAGAAGGAGAGCCTGAGAACACCCAAATGTGCCTTGAAAACCTATCATCTTTTCTTGGCCTTTCAGACAGAACTGCATTCCAGAAACACCGGGTCAGTCTGTATTCCAGGTCATGCCTTGAAGACAGCACCGGTAAACCCTCGCCCTCTCCGTCGTCAAATAGAAGAGCAAGTCACTACACGTTGCTGTGTCTGCCTCTCATCCTGACAAACTGTCTTCAACAGTGGGAAATGCAAACCTTCTTCCTTCCTTTTCTGGTTTTCTTATAATAACTCAGCCTGGGATCAGAGGTACAGGTTCAGCCTCCCCAAATGCTGCCGTCATATAGAAAGAGATCCTTTTGGCCCTTAATTTACTGTGTCTTAAGGAAAGCTAAAAAGTTCAGAGCTACAAGGATAGGATCAGCCATCCCTGAGAATGGAGAATGCACATAGGGAGTTGTATTTCAGCATCTACAAGATACAGGGAATGGAATCTTATCCTGTGTCGCATCCCAAAGAAACGGGAGAAAAAGACAAATATAAGTTAATGTTAATGGAGTATTAAAATGAATTAATAATATTAAGGAAGAACTTTCCTTAAGGTAATTTCAGAGCTTTTTTTCTTTTTCTTTTGCTCCTCCATTAAACTTTTACTCTTGCTGTTAAACTGAACAAATGACTTAAGTCTTTTCAAGTCTCAGATTCCTTACCTGGGAAAGGAACAGATACTTGCTAAGATCCCTTCAGCATGAGAACATAGCCTTGACATTCTCTGGCTTGATGAACCTCTGTCTTGTGTGCCTGTGTGGGGAGTGAGAGAGAAGGGTTCACATTCCTGCCTAAATACTTGCCCGCAAAATGCCCATCCCCTTGACTGCAGCACTCACCTCCATAAATGTATTTCTTAAACATGGGTAGTTACCTTGTTATTTTCTCTAGGATAATGTGTAGATTACAAGCAATAATTAACATTCCTGCCACCACATGCAGCCAGTTGAGGACTGAGTCAGCAGCTGCCAGTCAAGCTCAGAATATGGGGTGCAAGTAGGTGGCAGGGCAGAATCAGAAAACACACCCATTTCCAGGGCTCTAAGAATGGAGAGGTTCAGCAGCCCCTTGAATTAGAATTTCCTCTGCAGGTCTCTTTCATAATTCCGACCAGCCTTTAATAACTTGTTTTCATATTAGTTGCTCTTTTAAAAACTCTGACCATTCACTGTTTGCATTTCTAATGTGCTATACACATACAGAAAGATGTCTGATATTTGCACAGAGATTATTTTGCTATTTGGAACATGCACAGCAATAAGAACTAAGAGAAATGGCCCTTGGGAAATCTCTTATTTTCTGGAATCTGGGTTGTAGAAAAAGAGCGATGTCAGAATCCCATAGTATGCCAAAGAGTGAGGTGAATAATGGGGTGGGGATCTACCATGGCCCAAGAAGCAAAGCCTTCCCAAGGGACCACAAAGGTAGTAGGGGTGGTTGGGAGATTGTGAGTATGAGAAAGCTGTAGGCATTTACTGCTCTCCTAGAAAAGGCTTATGGGGTGAGGATGGGCAGTTTCTTAGAGCATTTTCCACTCACTGTTGTTCAGTTGCTCAGTTGTGTCTGACTCTTTGTGATCCCATGGAATGCAGCACACCAAGCTTCCCTGTCCTTCACTATCTCCAGAAGTTTGCTCAACCTCATGTCCATTGAGTCTGTGATGCCATTAAACCATCTTGCCCTCTGTCACCCACTTCTCCTCCAGCCCTCAGTCTTTCCCAGCATCAGGGTCTTCCAGTGAGTCAGTTCTTCACATCAGGTGGCCAAAGTATTGGAGTTTCAGCTTCAGCATCAGTCCTTCCAGTGAATATTCAGGACTGATCTCCTTTAGGATGAACTGGTTGGATCTCCCTGCAGTCCAAGGGACTCTCAAGAGTCTTTTCCAACACCACAGTTCAAAAGCATCAATTCTCTTTGGTGCTGAGCCTTTATGGTTCAACTCTAACATCCATACATGACTACTGGGAAAACCATAGCTTTGACTAGATGGACTTTTGTCAGCAATGTGATGTCTCTACTTTTTAATACTCGGAAATACTTCCAAGAAGGTGCCAGGAATAATTCTGAACTTCTGTCATTGAGCTGCAGAAATAGAGCAAGAAATTGCAATGTTAGGGGGCAATAATACTATAGCTAGTTGTCTAAAAATACTAAGAGCCATGATGCCAGTGCTTCAATGTCTTTAGGTTTTTTAGTCACTGGAATATGGGAGTGCAGATATCTATTGATAAACAATAGAACCACGCACCAGTAAACTGCCTCCCAGTCTGTGTACACTCACGTGTAATATTTCCTGCCATTTTAATGTATATTGAAAACAAGGTTCAAAGAAGTTTATTTGTATACATATAGCTGATTCACTTTGCTGGGCAGTTGAAACTAACACAACATTGTAAGACAACTATACTCCAGTAAAAATTAACTTAAAAAAATTTTAGTGACTTTGCCCCAGGTCACTTAGAAAAGGGCAGAGCTTATAGATCCCAAGGCTTAGACAGTCTTTTATTTTTAATTGGAAATGCAAATCAAACCTACAATGAGGTATCACTTCACACTGGTCAGAATGCTGCTGCTAAGTCACGTCAGTCACGTCTGACTCTGTGACCCCATAGACGGCAGCCCACCAGGCTCTCCCATCCCTGGGATTCTCCAGGCAAGAACACTAGAGTGGGTTGCCATTTCCTTCTCCAATGCATGAAAGTGAAAAGTGAAAATGAAGTTGCTCAGTCGTGTCTGACTCTTAGCGAACCCATGGACTGCAGCCCACCAGGTGCCTCCGTCCATGGGATTTTCCAGGCAAGAGTACTGGAGAGGGTTGCTGAATGGTTATCATCAAAAAACCTACAGACAATAAATGCTGGAGAGGGTGTGGAGAAAACACTACCCTCCTACACCGCTGGTGTGCAGATAAGTTGGTGTAGCCACGATGGAGAACAGTATGAAAGTTCCTTAAAAAACTAAAAATAGAATTAATATATGACCCAGCAACCCCACTACTGGGCATATATTGAGCAAAAACCATAATTCAAAAACACACATGCACCCCAGTATCCACTGCAGCAGTATTTACAATGCATGGGAAATCTTGTTGACTGCCTGCATTATAACAACTTTACCTCTCAAGTAAGGATGGTTTTACTTGCACACAAGTCTTTTCATTTTCTTTAAACCACTCACCGTGTTGTTTCTGTCTCATTCTTCTTAAAAATAGTTTGTCAGTTTTAATATGTTTCAATTAGAATATTATGCACAGACATGAACACAATGAGGAGGAATTTCTCTTTTGCTTCTACGTTTTGAAATTCCATTTGATGATGATATTAGTACCTTTGAATTTGTGATTATTTTTGTTTTATTTCATTTTTGCCTCTATTTCTGGTATGCCTACATAGAATCAAAATGCAAGAATTTGCAGCAGAAGGGACAAAATGGTTCAATCCAAAGAGTCACTGACATTTGGTGAACTTGGCTAAATGCACAAAACCTAAGTCATGAGTTTTAATTTCCGTTCCATTACCAATTCAGTCATATTTTTTTACTAGAGGCAGTGGGTGAATTTGAATTAAATGGCAAAGTTTCTTAAGTTGGTTTTGTCTTGTTTTTGTTTTCCTATATTGTTGTACACCTGTGCACACCTGTTTTTTTGTTTTTTGTTTTTAAATGCTACTACATACAAGCATCTTCTCATTTGAAAGAAAGTTTGCATTCATTTGAAAGGTATGAGCTGCCTAGAGTACTTCTCTCCTTTTACCTTTACCATCTTGCTGTAGAAGGTCATGCATCTCACAGTATGTATCTCTCTGTTACAATTTGCTTCCAGCTGAGCAGAAAGGCTGAGCCAAGTTCAATATGTCTAACACACCTCTCATGGGCATGAGAGGCTGCAGATGCTGGCAGAGTCATAGAAGCACTGGATCCCTCTTTACTGGCATGTTGCAGCTAATTGACGCCCCGTGGATTCCTTGCTCCACGTCCGATATGGCCCTTTATAATCCTTCTAATTTCGCTGAGCTGCTAGAGCTCACTGCGGACATAGCTCAGAGACACACAGATATGTCACAGTGGTCAAGGAGAAAGTCTTAAAGAGCTCTGAGTCAATCTGCTTCTTTTGTGGTCACTGGGGCAATATTACAATGAAAAGAAAAAAAGGACAGTTGTATTCTATCAACAAATTCTAAACATGGACTAAGTGAAATATGTCAAAGCCAAATAGCATGTGATTTCACTATATGTGGAAATCTAAACAAAACAAAACAAATGAACAAACGTAACAAAACAGAAACAGTGCCAGAGAACAAACAAGTGTTGCCAGAGGGGGACAGGGTGGTGGGGAAAAAAAGGCAAATAAGTGGGCAAAGGTGGGGATGGGGAATTGGAGGAAGGCCATCAAAAGGTACAAACTTCCAGTTATAAGACAAATAAGCTCTAGGGATGTAATGTACAACATGATGAATATAATTGATCTTTAATAAATATAAATCATTTCAAATCTTTATCTTTAAATGTATTATTTAACAACACTGCTGTATCTTATGTTATCGTCCAGTTACTAAGTTGTGTCCAATTCTGCAATCCCATGAACTGCAGCTCATCAGGCTTCCCTATCCTTCAGTATCTCCTGGAATTTGCTCAAACGCATGTCCACTGAGTAACTTTCATACATTACAAGTATGCTGTAGGTTATATATAAAAGTTAAAGGAGTAAACCTTAAGAGTTTTCATCACGAGGGAAATTTTTTTTCTTTTTCCTCTCTTGTATCTATATGAGATGAGGGATGTTCACTAAACTCACTGTGGTCATCGTTCATGATGTAGGTAAGTCATGTCATTATTCTGTATTTCTTAAACTTATACAGTGATGTATGGCAATTAAATCTCAATAAAGCTATAAGAAAAATATGTTTGTAATAAAATAAAAAATAAATTCCAAACATACAAGAGTTTCAGAGATACAAAGAGAGCTACCTCAGCCCTGGGCCTACTCTTTACTAAACTATTAACTAGGACCAAAGGCTAAAACCTCTGTGAGATGTAACTCTCTCTCATATAAAATGGAAACTGACAAGAATTCCCCAGCAATATATAATAATTACAATAAAATAACATGTGTAAAAATGGAGGGACATATTAAAGTATTGGAATTTTACTGAAGTATGAGAATATCCTTGGACTTTTTAAAAAGAGGTCACATTAGGCAATTTTTAATTTTTATTTAAATATGGCAGCTTTGACATAACCTGAACAGTTTCAAAATAATGTTCTAAGAAGTCACATGTGCCACAAACATAAAGTTAAGGGCAAGCTGTGTGTATATAAAGCATTTCTTTCCTTCTTGGACCATTTCTTTTCTCTGCTGCCTTTTCACTTTCTTGATAATTTATTTATTCTCTCGATGACATACACGGAACCAAGTTTACTTTTCTCCGTCTAGCTTAAGACATACAAAACCAACGTGCTATACTTATGCATTTTTCTATCAGTCAGGTGTATTTTTTTTTAAAGTCTTAATTTTTTTATTCCTGCTCTTACCAGAAAACTCAGTAACAGAAATATAGCCCCAGGGGTAGATATTCAAGTTGATATATTTGTAGAGCTCTGATTAGTGATCTGAAGTCTATAAAAAATGTATTGAAAGGTTTCCCTATCCCCCACTCACCCCTTCCTGACCTTTGCTCAGCCAGGGTACACCAGCTGACTGGCCTGAAGGCTCCGCAGTCACGCTACATAAAGACAGCATTTTCTGAAAAGGGTAAAGCAAGGTGTTGAACTCAGGCTCTTGGTAACTTGCAACCTTCCTCCAAGACTGCAGGACGCAAGAGGCACGTAAAGTGCATTCCTCTCCTCGCCTCTTAACTCCGCAGGCACCGGTGATAAGAACTTAACAAGAACTGCCTTTTCATCACTAGAAAATGCTAGAGTGGATCCAGAGAAATCAGAAGTTAGAGGGTCAAGCTGGGCACGGGAATGTTTGCTTCCGTTACAGGAATTATTCTGTATGTTTGACCCAGAGTTGGCTGTGTTTCAGTTTTCGTGTTGATGGCATCTGAGGGAAGGCAAACAGGGCAGTCAGATGAAGCAAACCAAAGGTTCATTTTACAGTGGTGGCCTGTTACTGATTGGTGCAAAAAAACTTTTGAAACTATCACCCTGATATGAAAGAAAAAAAAAACAAAAAACCTTGATCAAAAAGCCCAGCAAATAGGCTGAACTCAATAAAGCCATTTTCTACACACACACACACACATATCTGAACAGAATTAATTAGCACTCTTCATTTTCACATGTTTTAAAGGTTCAGGTTTAGCTCTGTCTAACCCTTAGAAGTTCCATTTATTTCCCAAGCACAACATTAGAAAATGTGAATTCTATATACAGACATGAGGGCTTGCTTTCTACTCCTGTGAACGTTAAAATAAACAGAAGATAAAGGGGAAAAGAGAAAAGAAGGGAGGAAGGGAAGAAAGGAGCTAGAGAAGGAAGAAAGGGAGAAAGGAAAAAAGAGGAAAGGTATTCTTGGAACAAAATGAAAAGCTTAATGTCAATTTCCTCTACTTTGGGTATGTTCCAAGTTGATGGAAGATGGGAAGTAGAAAGAAACAAAGGAAAAAGCAAAACTACAAGGATGTTAGACTGAAATTTTTCAATCGAAATATAATATTTGAAATAAAAAATACGTTATCATATGACATCACAGTCAAAATCTTTGTAGAACTCTCCATATATCTCCATCTAAAAACTCACGAAACTTTAATATGCATAGAAAAATAGGGTAGAAAAAGGAAGATGATTCCTCAAAACTGTCTTTCTTATTAAAACCTCACTTTTGGAGAGATCTACATGACCGCAAATAAGCATCTGGAATTTGTCAACTGAATATTTCTTATTTTAATCCAAATACACAGCATTTGTACAGTTACCTAAAAGTATATTTTGAGAAAAACTCTGCAGTGCAAAAACCATGCTTCCTCTTCAGAGAATATGTTATCTCATAGTTTACTTTTAGAGACCCAGGCTGCAGAACTGGTTTAACATCATGATGTGGTCATAAGAGACAGTCTTGCTACGACTCTAAAGGTACAGAGCACAAAGTCGAGACTATACCCTAAGATTACTAAGATTCTCCCAGCACTGCAGGACTAGAAAGTGGAGAGACCCCATTACTGGGTATATTCAGAAGCATGGCTATGACAGCACTTCCAGTTGGACATCTTCATCCGAGATGTCTGGTGAAGACCCAGAGAGCAGCAAAGCAGAGTAAAACACCCCCACCTAGGGCATGGGATTCTTTCAGGGGTTCTAAACGCTATATGCATCTTCCTAAGGGTCTCATTTACTACTGGAGAATGATTTGACTTCTGGAAGTAATTTAGTTAGTAAATAAGAGATGATCAGGATAAAGATGGCCTGTAATTTGGGGTTAGACTCCATGACCCAACATAGCAATTTCCCAGTAGTTTATAATTTTTGCTTCCAATCTTAAACTGGATAGAGTACAAGTGTAAGAAAACAAATGACTGTTTTTCCTTCCAACATTCTAAATACTGGATTTGGATTTGGGTACATGTTTGAATCTTTAGTGTGTTAGGAAAGATATTATCTTAAATAATTTTTCTCTCTATGCCTACTCATCAGATGGGCACAAAGAATCTTCACATTTTTAATATTGTTTTGTAAGTTTATCATATGTATACATATATATGCATGCACATGAATTATTTGCATTTATTTATCAGTCCTATCAGTTGTAATACAATATTTGAAGCTTAAAAACTTTTTATTTGGGCAATATTACATTAAGTAAAAAAAAGTTGTATACTTTCAATGAATAGTGTTTTAGTTTCTGCGAAAGAAAATCTGGAAAAAGTTAAATGAATCTTTGATAGGCACTATAGTGTTTTACTTATGAACACCAAAGGACCTCATAAAATCAGCAGAGGTTCAGAGAGCAAATTGTTGTGTTAACACTATTTATATTCTTATCTAGCTTACTGAAAATGTTTTACATATTATGTACCCAAATAGTTGTTAAGCAACAACTCTTTAGAAAATGCTAAGTTGCCAAATAATAATAACCCAAGAAATTATGTATCATTTGAGGTTTGGAACTGAAATATAAAGTATACAATTTGTAATAACCACCTGCAAATTTGCAAAGCCACCACACAGTCATAATGTGTGATCAACTATCTGAAAAAAGGGATTTCAAAGATGAAAGGAAAATTAAGGTAGGTATACTCTTTCCCAAGAAAACAAAGATAAAACAGAAGTGTGTGTTTTGTATATTTGTATTATAGAAACAAACTGACCTCTCATTTTTGAAGCAGTAAAAATGATTTGTAGAAGTTAATGGCTGTCATCCTTTTGTCCCCTTCTTCTCTCCCTCCCCCCAAACACACACATACACAGCTTTTTCTCAGGAAATGTATGGGGCTATGAGGATTTTTCTTAATTGAGGTAAAGAGGCTAAAACATCTAGAAACTAGTCTCTCTCCATTTATGTACAAACCTTTACATTTTGTGAAGCTAGCAGTTTTGTTGATCAAGTAATGAGTATAACGAAGCAGTTGGTTTATTGAGCATTTCGGGTAATGGTATCATCATTAAACTCTACTAGGAAAGGAATACATAGGTTACAAACTCCCTTCACTGTATGTACTGGAGAAAAACAGGTTTTTTAAGTTATAATTTTTATGGTAAATGTAATTATCAAATATAAGCATAGAAGAATTAACGTGGCATAGTATTTTGAGAGGAAACACACAGCATTACATATAAGTAATGCTATTTCAGAAAGAACTGTCTGAGATAATTCCTACACGTCTTTAATGAAGGAAGCTTAGCGTTTCCCCTGATAATTATGCCTACAGTCTGACAATAGCTCTGTTCAAGAGCTTTTGTTATATATAATAAAATAGTTGCTCCAATTTTACCAGTTCCTCCCTAAAGAGAAATAATTGATTCCCATTCTTTGAATACCTTAAAAGGCTTTCGGATGAATGTTTCTATCTTCTGACAAGCGAGGCGATCTCTGGGACCATGGCCTGGTCTCCATGCAGTTCGAATGGGTCATGTCTATAAGTCTGCTGCAGTAGAGAAAAGGGAAGAATCTCATATAAATTGCAAGTTATGATCAAATCAGCCACAAGTAACATGAAACAATTTGAAAAACGAAAAGTAGAATGTGTCTAGTTGTTCTGATTATGCAATTATATCACTGTGCGTAGATCTATAACCAAGAATCATTTTATTATTTCCTACTGATTGAGGAGCATATATGGCTATAGAGATTCTTTTAAGGGCAATAAGATACGATTTTGTCCAGAGTTTCAAAGGACACCTGAATCGTGTCATGACCCAGCCATCCCTTCTCCAACGAGATATCTAAATGGTAGGCATAAAAAGGACATCGAAAGGTCATTTAGTTATTAACTAGGCTAAACTAGAAACCCCAGTTATTATTTGGTAAAGTGAACTGAGCAGATGGTTCAAACTAGACCCAAGTGGAATCTATTCGCCTCCCAAGAATGAATCTTACCACCAGATGGCCACAAGAAACTAAAGCAACCAGTGTTTACCTACAAAGAAAAGAAGAGACGAACTCCTTGGTGATCCAGTGGTTAAGACTCCTCGTGCAGGGGTCTGGGGTTCCATCCCTGATCAGGGGGCTGGATCCCATATGCCCCAACTGGGAGTTCACATGCCACAAATTAAAGGTCCTACGTGCCGCAAGGAAGATGGAAGACCTTCTGTGCCACAACTAAGAGCTGACACAGTCAAATAAACGAAAATAAAATATTTAAAAAAGAGAAAAGATATTAATATCTGCTGGATTTCTTGTCCAGCCAACTCTAAGAAATAGGAAGCTAATAAATCAGCCTTCCCTAGTGGCTCAGATGGTAAAGAATCTGCCTGCAGTGCAGGAGACCTGAGTTTGATCCCTGGGTTGGGAAGATCCCCTGCAGTAGAAAATGGCAACCCACTCCAGTATTCTTGCCTGGAGAATTAACCATGGACAGAGGAGCCTGGTCGGCTACAGTCCACGGGGTCACAAAGATAGCACACAACTGAATGACTAACACTTTCATTTTTCAAAGCAAACGATAAGTAAATGTGGCCAATCAGATTTGTACTTAATCTACTTGACAAAGAACAAAAAAAAGTGATGGGTAGAGGGGCAGGAACCTTAACTCCTCTCTTGCAGGACTTAGAGTGTTGAATTCAGGCCTTTTCTCTTCCCTGTAAGTAGGACACAATCCTCTCTTGACATCTGCAAGGGATTAGTTCCAGGACTCCAGGGAATACCAAAATCTGAGATACTCAAGTCCCTTATATAAAATGGCATATATTTGCATGTAACCTATATACATTCTTTGAATCATCTGTAGATTACTTATAACACCTAATACACTGCAAATGCTATGTAAAGAGTTGCTGTTATTGTTGCTTAGTCCCTAAGTCCTGTCTAACTCTTTTGGGACCCCACGGACTGTAGCCCACCAGGCTCCTCTGTCCATGGGATTTCCCAGGCAAGAATACTGGAGTGGGTTGCCATTTCCTCCTCCAGGGGATCATTCTGACCCAAGGATTGAACCCATGTCTCTTGCAGTGCATGCATATTTTTTACAACTGAGCCATTTGGGAAGCCACAAGTAGTTGCTAGCATGTAGCAAATTCAAGTTTCACCCTTTAGAATATTCTGGAATTTTTTAAAAACATTTTTGATCTACAGTTAGCGAGTTAGTACCCTCAGATACAGAGGGCTGACTGTACTCTGCAAAACCACATAGAAATATCAACTCCCCTCCAGGATATCCTGCCAGAGCCCAAGTTTCACAGGCCTTCTCCACAACAACTAAATTAGGAATCAGGAAACTCCAGACAGAACTCCCAACCATCTGGGGAAGCTGCCCCACCCAAAAAAGAAATTTCAGGCCAATGATCTAAAGTTGAAATCCCTTACTCTGTAGGCAAATGTTCTACTAAGCAGAACGACTTCAACATTCTTCCCTAGTGTTGTCTACTGGACTGCATGTTCTTTTCAATTATACAACACAGAGTTATCAGCTACAGTCACCATGTGTCCATGAACAGGTAAATAGACAAAACATGTGGTACATACATACAACAGACTATTATTCAGCCATGAGAAAAGAGGAAACCCTGACATTTGTGACAACATGGATAGGCCTTGAGGTCATTTTGCTAAGTGAAATTAGCCAGATAGAGAAAGACAAATACTGCATGGGATCGCTTATATGTGGAATCTAAGAAAAAATGTCAAACATAAAATAAGACAATAGAAAACTGGTTGTCATGGGAAGAGGGTGTAGGGAAAATAGGGGAAGGTTGGAAAAGGGTAGAAACTTGCATCAATAAGATAAATAAGGCCTGAGGATTTAATGCATAACAAGGAAGGTCTGTTCTTCCTGATATCTGTATGTCTGGCTAAAAATGTTTGATGAATGAATGGAGTAATGAGATATATAATTAACTTGGAGGGAAAGAGTCATTTGAAGAAAGATATGCAACCAAACACATTAAATGTAACAATTATTCATTCTTGTTTGTAGGCTGAAAGATAATGATACAAACTATTTGCATATTTTATTAATTACACATACATGGCTGTCGTTATTCAGCTCCAAGTCATGAAGTAATATGAGAAGATACAAAAGAGCATCATCAAGAATTCCAAGGGGACTTGAGTATTACTAAGACTGTCTTAAAGTTTCAAGCTATAGAATATGTCTAAATAATTCGAGGAACGATTTTAAGATGAGATATGGAGGCGTCTATCCTTAACATGGATGCTGCAGATATTCATTCAGCCATTCAACAAAATGTCAAGAGTACTAGGTTCCAGGGATTGCATTAGACATCAAGAGTTCAGAGATATAGAAGGAATAACTCTCCATCTCACGGAAATTCCATTTTAGCCATGTACGCAGCATGAGGAAGCATAGTCTACAGATGTTTGAGAATGTGGGAAAGGAAGTATCAATTTTCTATATGTGTCTAGATGAGCAATTTGGGGGATATTTTTATGAGATTTGAAGCTTGATCAGGATATTTCTTCATGTGAACTTTGGGTGGGAAAGAAATGGGTAATAGGCAGAGTCAGGGTAAATAGGGCTTCCCTCATGGCCCAGACAGTGAAAAATCCACCTGCAGTGCTGGAGACCTGGGTTCAATCCCCAGGTTGGGAAGATCCCCTGGAGGAGGGCAAGGCAACCCACTCCAGTATTCTTGCCTGGAGGATCCCATGGACGGAGGAGCCTAATGCGCTCCAGCTCATGGGGTCGCAAAGAGTCAGACACGACTGAGCGACTAAACACAGCACCGCACACAGGGCAAGCAGAAATAGGGGTGGCGGCAGGCAGTAAAAACAAGGTGAAGAACACGGCATAATGAAGGCATGATCGTGTATGATGGAGTCTGAGTTCTCCGGTGGTTAAAGCAGACTGTGAAGATAAGGAAAGGGGTGAAAATTTTCAGAAGACAGAGTGGTGGAAAGTGATACTTGAAGGCAGACCCGGGACAGCTTGTAAAGGTTCTTGGAGCCACGTTGAGGGGTTTGGACGGCTATCCCCTTGATGCTGCTCTCTGATTAACTTCTACCTCCAGATCAGACTCCTCTGCCGTTCTACCTAGAGATGTTCACCTCAGTTCTTTACCTCTTCTCTGGGATCACGCTTAATGAACTGACCCCTTTGGCATCAATCTCTCCTTTTTCTTGTGTTTTCTCTTTAGTGTTTGAACAGCCTCAAGTATTTTGCATAACTAAAAAAATAAAACATCTGAATGATTTTCACCAGCCATCAAGCTCTCTTTCCTACCCTTTACTTCTGAAGGTTGATCAGTATAATTGCTTTACTCCTAATACCACTGCAACTGGGATTCTGCTCCACCAGTGAACACTTCCTGAGTCAAGACAAACATCATCACTGACTCTGTTGTTCTCAACTCTAAGGGACATTTTAAAATTACCTCAGTGGGGTCTTTTGTTGCATTTGTTAGTGTTATACATGTACTCTATACTTTTGAATATCTTGGCATCACTTGAGTTCTTTTTTTAACCATTCATTCTCTTTTTTCTTTTTCATTTATTTTTATTAGTTGGAGGCTAATTACTTTACAGTATTGTAGTGGTTTTTGCCATACATTGACATGAATCAGCCATGGATTTACATGTGTTCCCCATCCCGATCCCCCCTCCCGCCTCCCTCCCCATCCCATCCCTCTGGGTCTTCCCAGTGCACCAGCCCTGAGCACTTGTCTTATGCATCCAACCTGGGTTGGTGGTCTGTTTCACCCTTGATAGTACACTTGTTTCAATGCTATTCTCTCAGAACATCCCACCCTCACCTTCTCCCACAGCATCCCAAAGTCTGTTCTGTACATCTGTGTCTCTTTTTCTGTTTTGCATATAGGGTTATCGTTACCATCTTTCTAAATTCCATATATATGTGTTAGTATGCTGTAATGTTCTTTATCTTTCTGGCTTACTTTACTCTGTATAATGGGCTCCAGTTTCATCCATCTCATTAGAACTGATTCAAATGAATTCTTTTTAACGGCTGAGTAATATTCCATGGTGTATATGTACCACAGCTTCCTTTTCCATTCGTCTGCTGATGGGCATCTAGGTTGCTTCCATGTCCTGGCTATTATAAACAGTGCTGCGATGAACATTAGGATGCACGTGTCTCTTTCAGATCTTAACCATTCATTCTCAATCATAGGATATTTCTCTGTCTACCATTTAATGTTGATATTCTTCAGGATTCAGCCTTTGTTCTACTTTTCTTCCCATTCTTCACACTGTTCATGAGTAATTTCACATTCACTCATGGTTTGAAATGACAAATAAACATCTGATAAGGACTCTGAAACTGGTCTCTCTGGCTTGGTCTCCCTTTGCTTTAGATTTCTTTATTTAGCCAACTTTCACTTGGCCATCCTATAATATCTCAGACTCTAAAAATCCAAGAAATAATGGAAGGACCTCCTCCAAACCTTCCCTATTATTTGTATCCTCCAGTATCAGCTCATGTCACTCATAGTCACCATATCATGCTAGACTACTTCATCTCCACTATTATACCCTCCCTCACAATATTCTGGGGATTTTATTCCTACGTATATCTTAAAGTTTTTCTTTTCTCTATACAAATACCAGCCTCGTTATCTGTGGCTTTCATGACTACAATATCCTTCCAGTCAAGATCTTTTCCCTCTGTCGTTTTTCACATTTATTTCACTCTTTGTCCAACACTAAAATCACTCACCTTAAACAGGGCTATAAGTTTTCCTAATTAGGACCTACTATTAGTTACGCATTACTCAAGAAATGCAGTCAAACTCCATCTCATGCGATATTCTTGCTTGTTTTAGACCATCTAAAGGTTTCCCATTAGACGTAAAATAAAAATCATATAGTTCACCGAGACAGAGTGCCTTGCCAAGGAGGTCCCTCCCTATCTCCTCAATCTCATTTTTAGCCACCGGGCCACCCTTGCTTGCTATAACCATGTTGGTCTTCTTTTCAGTTCTTCAAAGAAGCCAAGCTCTTTCCTACTTCAGGTCCTTTGCAATGAGACTCTTTCCTCCAGCTTTGTATGTGTTAGTTCCTTTTTGCATTTAAGTGGGACCTGATCAGAAAGTCTGAATATGTCTGCTCTCTCACTTTTTTATATCAGCCATTTATGTTTTCCTTCAGAGCACTCATCAGAACTTACACTTGCTTTTGTTTTGTTTTGTTTCACTCCTAATCTGTACAATATGAGCTCCGAGAGAGCTGAGACGGCTTTTCTCAGATTTACTCTGTATCCACTGCAGAGTGCCTGGCAGTCAGAAAGGCACTCAGTCAATGTTGTTGAATGGTTGTAAGTTGTATACTCATGACACCTCTTTCTTATCTCCTTTTCCACCCTTCTGAACCTCTATTTCCTACCTCACAGTTACTGAGAAGTGCCATGTCACACCCTCTTACAGGGTATGGAGAAGCAGAAGAGGGCAACAGAGGATGAGATGGTTGGATGGCATCACCGATGCAATGGACATGAACCTGGGCAAACTCCAGGAGATGGTGAGGGATAGGGAAGCCTGGCATGCTACAGTCCATGGGGTTGTGAAGAATCAGACACAATTTGGTGACTGAACAACAAAAACCCTTCGATACATTTTCTCCTGCTCCTATATCTGTCTAGATAATCATCTATGCATCCCTTCCTTCTGAGCCTGCATGATCTATTAAGCCTCAACTCAGGGATAATCTGGAGAAGGCAATGGCACCCCACTCCAGTACTCTTGCCTGGAAAATCCCATGGACAGAGGAGCCTGGTAGGCTGTGGTCCATGGGGTCACAAAGAATCGGACACGACTGAGTGACTTCACTTTCACTTTTCACTTTCATGCACTGGAGAAGGAAATGGCAACCCACTCCAGTGTTCTTGCCTGGAGAATCCCAGGGATGGCGGAGCCTGGTGGGCTGCCATCTATGGGGTCGCACAGAGTCAGACACGACTGAAGCGACTTAGCAGCAGCAGCAGGGATAATCCCACCAGGAAACTTCCCTGAAAACTTAGGCTATGTTAAGTCTTCCTCCATTGAGCCCCATGACACTCTGGGTTCCCTCTATAACACTTTCCATGTTATACTGAAATGATCTGTTTTTGGCTGACTTTCTACCTCCCCAGTCATATATCCATATTCATAATCCTTTAGGGGAAGGCTCCCATCTAATTCTACTTTGTAGTCCATCTCCAAGTAGGGTGCCTAACAAATAGATACATTTGGGCAATCTTAGATTTAAACTTTATGTTTTAAATAATAGGAATTCAAGAGTATTATGTGTGACATAGTCAATTCTGTGCTTTTAAATAATCACTTAGCTATATGGAGGCTGGATTGTAACAGACAGAGTCTATTAAAGCCTAATAAGAGGATGAGACAGTGATGGAGCAAGAGATGCTGAACTAGGAGCAGTGAGCAGTTAAGAACCACTAGAGGATGAGGGAAATACAGACCTGTTGGTAAAAGGCCACAAACGTTCAGTTATAAGATGGAAAAGGTCTAAGAGTCAGACACGACTGAGCAAGTGAACTGAACTGAAGGACCTAATACCTAAAATATGAGGATTTCAGCTGGTAACACTCTATTTCATAACTGAAATTTGCTAAAAGGGTGAAAATGAAATGCTCTCACCAAAAATGGGGAAAGAGGGTAAGCAAATAAGTGAAGTGATGACTGTGTTCACTTAATGGAGGGTATCCCTTCACAATGTATAAGTATATAAAATCATCATATAGTACACTTAAATACCTTAAATTTTGTCAGTTATATCTCAATAAAGCTGAAAAAAAGCAATGTATAAGACAAAAGTGATAAGTTGAAATGGTAATGACAGGGAAGGTGAACTGAAAAGAGGGAAGAATTTAAGATGATTAAATTTTCTGATTTGATTAATGGAATAGACAGTGTAACCATCTATAAAAAGCAAAATGATATATGACGAGGCTGCTAATGTGCAATTCAGCATTCATAACCTTTGAATTCAGTCAGTCTTTCCTATAAGTCAAAGAATATTTGAGTTTGTTCATTCTCATTTCTGCATTTGCTAATGTGAATTTTGACTATTTGTGCATTCTGAAATACCAACAGTGTGAAATGAGAACGTATCTTTTTTTCTACCCATTAGTCCATTAGCCTTTCATGTTCATTTTGTGTAATTCAAAATGCAACCAATACAGGAGAGGATAATTTTTTATATTTTACTTTCATAAAAGATGGTTCACTCTCTTGGTAATCAGTTTTACACATTTACTTTAATTGTATCAATTTCCAAGTGTTATGAACCTTTCCCTTGACATCTATATAATTCTACATAATTTTCAACTGCTTTCAATTCCATCACTTAGCTGAGCTTCATTCCGGTTACTAAAAAACAAGTTTTGAGAAAACCAGAACAAAAATAAAATTCAAAGCATTATGTTAATGTAATGTGTTTTTTTCCTATGTGGAAACTTGGATATACACCAAAGAAAGAAAATGCAGAAATATTTTATTTAAAGGAGAAAAAAAATCATCAAAACAATTGTAATGTTAGTCCATATCAGATCTATTCTATTTGCCATTAGAGTAAAATTTCAAAAGGAGTATTTCATGAAGATGACACTTCACGGAGTAATTCATGAAGATTTCCTGAGGGTGCTGATCTACTGATAAGTAAAACTGCACAGGACCTGAAGTCAGAGAGGCTTCCTCAAAGTCTTTCTTTCTGGCAAATGTCTTAAATTCTCTCTGAGCTATATCACATTGTATAATGAGAAAAGCAATTGACTTAGTTAAGATTTCATAGGATGCAAGCTTTAGAAATGCAATTCAAGTTAGTTTCACTGCAGAAAGGAGTTTATTATGGCAGGTTACCCACAGTGTTAAGATGCTAAAGTGCTAACTTACTTGAGCAGTGTCCATTTGCTCAAATAATGGTTCTTTCTCTCTCTCTCTCCATCGCTAGTGACTGTTTTCTTCATGTTGGCTTCATTCCCAGCCAGGAGCTAGTGCCTCTATACGTGGTGGGAAAGTTGCTGGCTCATTCTTTCTTTCTGTTTTGTTTTTTGGTACCATGAGCTGAGAGGACTTATGTAATTCTGGAATTGACAGAGAAACAAAAAATAGCAACTTTCCCAGGGCAGCGCAATTAGTCATGCTTGGCTCATGTGACCAGCCCTGAACCAACTGTGGTTTCAAGAAGAAAAGTAATTATGATCGTCCAGGCCATGGGTTCAGCCAGCATTTGGTCCTGGGGAGCAAGATCAGCTCCACCCAACCACAAGATTTCTGCAGAGTAACTGCAGAATAAGAAAAAGGTGCTCCCATAAGGAGGAGATGACAGAAAGGCAAACATTATAAAAAACATTATTATAATACATATTCCAAGGTGGTTGGCAGGTTAAATTGGATGATACACCAAGGCACATCAGAAAACTCAAAATGGGTTTATTATTAATTACTGGCATACAATATTGATATTGTATGAGATGTTTCTATCTTCTGCATGTAGAGAACATATCAGCTTCTACCTGACCAATTCCTGGGCCTTCATTGTTCAGGCTAACAGTATAATAAGAAACACGGGGTTGAAGAATTGAAGAGGTAAGGGATCATATATTGAACAAATGTTGACTGAGTCTCTACATTATGCTGACAGTTCTGGGTGCTAGGATACAGTGGTGAAACTAAACAGGTATAGTGTCCCCTCTGGGGTACTTGTGTAAACAAAATAATTGCAAGTATGATCAGAGATTTCTAGGAAAACAAGACAAAGTAATAACACTTAAAAAAGTGCCAAGGAATGAATTACTTTAGATTGGGTGTCATGAAGAGGCCTTGGCAAGAATGTGATAAGACAATGGTATAAGTCAGTACCTGTTGGCTAGAATGTAGTGAACGAGGAGGAGGAAGATAGAGACGAAGATGGGGAGAAAATAGGTGCCTTGCAGGTTATGGTGAAGGATTTCAAGTTGATTCATTTGAACCTACAGGTAATAGTAGTCACTGAAAGATTTTTGATCAGGAATAAAATGTGATTTGCTGGTTACTGAAAAACCATGCTGTCTTACTTTTCAAAAATTATTAACTGGGGCAAAAGTAGAAACCAGAACACCAATGAGAAGGTCTCTGCATTCCATACTGTCATGATGGTGATGAGAAACATGAAGATCTCAGTGAAGGTGAAAAGTGGATCAACACCAGATAATTGTGGAGGTAAAATTTACAAAACTCTGTGCTGGACTGAATGTGGAAACTGAGGGCAAAAGAAATACCAAGAATAATTTATAGGTGTCAGTCTTGAGCAACTGTGTGGATGAAAAGATAGAAGGAATAAACTTGGGGATAAAAGAATCAGTAAGAATTGGGCCATGCTAGATTTGAGCTCGCTCTTAGACATCGAGATGGCAACGTCAAATAGCCAGTGATCACGTGAATCTGGAGTGCAGTCCAAACCTGTGAGCCCAGCCAATCTCTCCACGCTCACTGTACCCAACTCTCCTTCCAGCTAGTCCACAGCTGCTGGGGTCCGCTTTCTGTCCCTCCAATGCAACAAGTGCCTTTCTGCCCCCTGCCTTTGCCACAGGCCAAGAACGCTCTGCCCTAAATCTTCACATGGCTGGTTTGTCTCACCATCCAAGCTTCAACCTCCACATTTCCTCCCAAAGATCAGCTCTGTGGCACTGCATACCACAACACAGAGCACTTAGGACTATCATACTTGTTTGTTTCTTCACTTTCTGCTTCTCTCCATGAGAATGTACATTCTCTCGGGATGGGACCTATATTTAATTTTTTGTTCCCTACTTGTAAGCCTCAGTACATCTTCCCTTGTGGGTCAGCTGGTAAAGAATACGCCTGCAATGCAGGAAACCTGGGTTTGATCCCTGGGTTGCGAAGATCCTCTGGAGAAGGGAACGGCTACCTACTCCAGTATTCTGGCCTGGAGAATTCCATGGACTGTATAGTCTACGGGGTTGCAAAGAGTCAGACATGATTGAGCGACTTTCACTTCACTGTAAGCTTCAGAGCCTGACACAGAGGAGGTGGCTGTGAATACTGGTTAAATAAATGAAAGCAAAAGACATTTTTTCAATACTGCTCGGAGGTGCACCCTCTAAGCAGTCTTATGTTGTGACCACCCTTAGCGCCTTCTATATAGTGCACAGATTCCAGAACCACACTGCCCCTTGTCGGATGTGTGATCTTTGATAAACTACTTAACCTCTATTTCAGTTTCTCCATTTAGAAAATCTGGAAAAGATAGCCATCCCAAAGTGTTATGGGGATTGAAAAAATGTATGCATTTTAAGGGCCTCAAAGAGTGTGTGGCTTGTGGCAAGCCATGAACAAGTGATGGCTATTTTTAGCATCACCATCATCACCATCATCCCTACCATCAGGGAGGCCTTGTCACATAAGAACACAAAGCTTCTGCCACATTAAACTCCAGATCATAAGGCTGGAGAGGAACATGTTCAGAGAAGACATGATACTCTGTGATCATGATTTTCAATCTTATCTGAGTGTGAAAAAGAATGAATTAGCAGGAAATTAACAACCTTACTTACAGTATATTTCAACTATGTGGGGATTTGGGCCTGCCATTTTAACTTGTTTCGATCTTAATTCTCTCATTTGTAAAACAGATTATTCCTAGGATCTTTCCAGCTCTGGAAGTTTATGACTGTTTCATAACCACAAATCCACATGTAATACAAAGGGAGGAAACTTAAAAATTAATTTCCTACTTAGTTTTCAACAAAGTCTAACTTTGTAAGGTATAAGACATGAGCCAGTTTTTATTTTCACCCTGATTTCTATGAACAATATTTGTGGATCTCACAAAATTCTTATGCTGTAAATAAAGCAGTATTGTTGTTTAGTCACTCAGTCATGTCTAACTCTTTTGAGACCCCCATGGGATTTTCTGGGCAAGATTACTGGAGTGGTTTGCCATTTTCTCCTACAGGGTATCTTCCCAACCCAGGAAGCAAACCCATGTCTCTTGTATCTCCTGCATTGGCAGGAGGATTCTTTTCCACTGAGCCACCTGAGAAGCCATGATTGTAACCTATTCATGAGGTGAAAGGATGTTAAATGACTTTTTACAAGTCTAAAAATGACTTTTTAGATTTTACAAAAATCTAAAAATATTTTAGAAGACCTGAGATTAAAATAAAATTATTTATTCCGAGTTTCTTATCACTTGGCTGAGTTAGCTCTCATTCTCTTTCTGGCACAGTTAACTTGATAACATTCTCCTGTTAAGAGGGTAATCTTGGATGAAATTACCATACATCACTCCAAAGAGATTTCAAAGTACCGAGAATACTTTCTGGATTATAAATTCCTGGGCGACTTTACTTCATGTAGACCACAAAATACATTCAAATTAGCCAGTGATGAGTCAAAAATTATTTTGCTCTAGAAATTAGACAGGTGTCAAAGGGAAATTATAAAATGTAACCATTGCAGAAACCTCTTACTTCACATTCAGTGGCTTCTGCTCCTTTCCGTGCAATTCCCCATGTAGATAGTGATTTCAGTGACTGTAAATACTTGTCTTAAGATCGCTATTCTCAATTTTTTTGGGGGGGCGGTTATTTTCTCATTTAGATTTCAATTAACATTGAAACAACAGACATTTAAAAACAGCTAGCTAAAGATGATTTTCATGCAAAAAGTCACATACATGAAACTAGTATTTGTCAAATATATTTATACTGCATTAAAAACTGCATTTAAGTAAACAAAATTTGTTGACCTTTTCCTAATCATTAACAAAAGCACTAAGAAGGCTTCTGTGGTGGCTCAGTGGTGAAGAATCTGCTTGCCAGTGCAGGAGACGCGGGTTCAATCCTTGATCCATACCGCGGGGCAACTAATCCCATGTGCCACAACTGCATCTGTACTCTACAACCTGGGAGATGCAACTGCTGAGTCCACGTGCCGCAACTACTGAAGCCCATGCACCTCAGAGCCCGTGCTCCACACCAAGAGAAGCCACCGTAATGAGCAGCCTACATACCACAACTAGAGAGTATTCCACACTCCCAACTAGAGAAAGCCTACACAAAGCACAAAGACCAAGCACAGCCAAAAATACATAAATAAAATTTAATTTAAAAAAACCTCTCATCCTAAAAAGCACAAAAGGACTAAGAATAACAGAGAGAAATGTATCTGTGATTATACATAGATTATACATACAGAGATAGATTAATCTGCCTCACAAAACAGTGATGATGATGAAGATGTAAGGAACATCAATATGTGGATTATTTTCATGAGCTTTATTCATCTTTAATAAAAACAAGAATCTTAAAAATACAGTGAAGCTTATTATCACCACTTCCTGGTAATTTTTGTCCTTCTGAAACTTGGAGGAAAGAAAAGAGTAAACCCTCCTTGGAATCTACATATCACTCAAGTGTCAGACATGCCAATAATTAAGGGCCAGATGATTTATAGGAACATCACAATTCACAAGACAACTTTCTATCCCCACAAGAATCTATGGATCATTTCTCTTTAGGGAAACCAAATCAAAACAAAACAAGCCACACTTTCTAGAACATTTTGCAGCCAGAACATATCAAAGGGGTGTTTTCTTGGATGGAAAGAAAAAGCAGTAGGCATATACTCTGCAGTATGTGAGTCACAAAACCCTGAATTTTGCTTTTCTACCATCACTCAATGTCCTGCAGGTGATGCTTGTCGTCGTCACAATTATTAGACTCTTCAAATAGAGACATGTTTCAGAATCCTCCAAGAGATGGATTTCAATAGCACTTTGGGCAATTTACACAACCAGCTTCCCCACTCAGCTGGAAAAAAAGCCATCAGCTCTTTGAGGGTTGCTAAAGTGAAGGTGCATCTTTAGGTAACCTAATTGGCAAGCATCTGGTCCCATCACTTCACGGCAAATACAAGGGGGAAAGGTGGAAAACTGACAGACTTTATTTTCTTGGGCTCCAAAATCACTGAGGATGGTGACTGCAGCCATGAAGTTAAAAGACAGTTGCTCTTTCAGATCTGGTTTCCTCAGTGTGTATGCCCACGTGCACCCCAATGTTCAGCGCAGCACTGTTTATAATAGCCAGGACATGGAAGCAACCTAGATGCCCATCAGCAGACGAATGGATAAGGAAGCTGTGGTACATATACACCATGGAATATTACTCAGCCGTTAAAAAGAATTCATTTGAATCAGTTCTAATGAGATGGATGAAACTGGAGCCCATTATACAGAGTAAAGTAAGCCAGAAAGATAAAGAACATTACAGCATACTAACACATATATATGGAATTTAGAAAGATGGTAACGATAACCCTATATGCAAAACAGAAAAAGAGACACAGAAGTACAGAACAGACTTTTGAACTCTGGGGGAGAAGGCGAGGGTGGGATGTTTTGAAAGAACAGCATGTATATTATCTATGGTGAAACAGATCACCAGCCCAGGTGGGATGCATGAGTCAAGTGCTCGGGCCTGGTGCGCTGGGAGGACCCAGAGGAGTTGGGTGGGAGGCGGGATCGGGATGGGGAATACGTGTAATTCTATGGCTGATTCATGTCAATGTATGACAAAACCCACTGAAATGTTGTGAAGTAATTAGCCTTCAACTAATAAAAAAAAAAATTAAATGAAAATAAAATAAAAAATAAAAATAAAATAAAAAAAAGACAGTTGCTCATTGGAAGAAAAGTTATGACAAACTGAGACAGCATATTAAAAAGCAGAGACATCTGCTTTGCTGACCAAGATCCATATAGTCAAAGCTATGGTTTCTCCAACAGTCATGTACAGACGTAAGAGCTGTATCATAAAAAAGGCTAAGCACTGAAGAATCGATGCTTTTGAATCATGGCACTAGAGAAGACTCTTCAGAGTCCTCTGGATTGCAAGGAGATCAAACCAGTGAATCTTAAAGGAAATCAATCCTGAATATTCATTGGAAGGACTGATGCTGAAGCTGAAGCTTCAATACTTTGGCCACCTGATGGGAAGAGCTGACTCATTAGAAAACACTCTGATGCTGAGAAAGATTGAAAGCAAAAAGAGAAAGGGGCGGCAGAGAATGAGGTGGTTGGATGACAGCACCAACTCAATGGACATGAGTTTGAGCAAACTCTGGGAGATGGTGAAGGACAGTGAAGCCTGGCGTGCTGCAGTCCATGAGGTTGCAAAGAGTTGGACATGACTAAAGACAGAACAGCAACAAAAATTGGCTTCACTCTGCCCCACCCCAGGGTAGATAACATCTTCACAAATGGCCTCGTCTGTTTTCATTCCACTCTCTTCTTCTGTCCCTTTCCTTTTCATTTTTTCAGTTTCCTTGTTTCCTAAATATATCTGTCTACATCCTTGCAGCAAAAAACAAGAGGATGTGATTTAGAAGTGGTGAATATGAATTGACAAAGAAATACTATCCAAATGCCTTTCTTTCTTCCAGTTTGTGACTGTATCATCTCTTTGTGGAGGGTAAAATACACTTTCAACAGCGATTGTATGGATGATACAGGGTATTAATAGGAATGTTCTTCTCCAATCACGTTTACATCATGGTTTAGAGAATGTACAAAATGAGAGACTTATCTACTGCTTGTAACTTTGCTAGAAAAATGTATGGGTTACCTAACAAGAGTAGGACAAAAAGTACCAAATTATAGATGACTAGCTTTATATGAACAGATTTATGGGGAAGAAAGTTCGGATTAGGCTCCATGATGAAATGCAGAATTCCAGGATTTTTACAATTTTTACAACCCATTACACGTGCAGAAGGAATATATTTTATTTCACAACTTGTACTTTCTATTTTTGTGTATGCATTATTAAAAGTGAAAATGTTAGCTGCTCAGTCATGTCCGACTCTTTGAGACTCCATGGACTGTAGCCCACCAGGTTCCTCTGTCCATGGAATTCTCTAGCAAGAATCCTGGAATAAGTTGTCATTCCCTTCTCCAGGGGATCTTCCCGACCCAGAGATCAGACCCAAGTATTCTGCACTGCAGGCAGATTCTTTTCTGTCTGAACCACCAGGGAAGCTAAAATGTATTATGTAAATGTGTAAATACACACACACACACACACACACATATATAAATTGGCATTAGGCAATTGAAATTTTGGAAGACCTCTAGATAAGAGTATTTTCTGTACCTAAAACACTATTTTTCAGTTCAGTTCAGTTCGTCAGTTGTGTCCGACTCTTCGCAACCCCATGGACTGCAGCACGCCAGGCTTCCCTGTCCATCACCAACTCCCAGAGTCTACTCAAACTCACGTCCATCAAGTCAGTGATGCCATCCAACCATCTCATCCTCTGTTGTCCCCTTCTCCCCCCACCTTCAATCTTTCCCATTTTTACCCATGTCAAATAAGACCTCTTATAATGTTTTCTTTTCAAGATTTTTGAATGGTAATTTTCAATTTGGCTTAAGTTTTGGCTATTTTCAGACTTCTCATAATTAATATGTGGGCTTTATCAAGGTCTTTTTTGAAAGCTGTAGATAGATCCCCATATCTGATTATTGATCATAGTGAGGTTAATAATCTAACCATGCAGCAGATGTCATTTTCATTTGTTTTCATCTGAATTCATCATTCTCAGAGTCAGTTATCCAAGTACATGGTACCACAATCCGCTAATTGGTGGGATTTGTAGAAGACACAGCCCTACCTGTAAAGCATTTTCTGAACAACACTTGTCTTGGCATCCACAGGTAACTCTCTCAAGGTATGTAGTGGGAACAAACAGGGAAAGACAGATTATAATGCATGAGGCTCTGTTCTCCCCTCCTGTGAAAAGCAGGAGTGAGATCTTTACTTTCTCAATCAATGTTTGGTGAAGAATTGTGAATTTTCAAAATCCTCTTTTATAAGTAATTACTACTGATTTCAAAATCATTTCAGCAGTCACCTGATATCTCTTGGTGAAACAAAACTCAAATGCAATAAACGCAATACCAAGGGCAGGTTTTAGGAGAAAAGGTTGCATATAACTAATACCAGGGAAATATATAATGTTAATCAGGAATGGGCAAGTTTTGAAATATCAGTTTAACACAGTCGCTTACTAGCTGTTAAGACTTTGGGTGAATCTCTTAACCATGACATACCGTATTGTTTCTCCTTTGATAAACTCAGATAATCATAACGTACTTAGCAATGTTTCTGTGTGGGTGAAAGCCTAGACTATATTTCACAATCAGTAAAACATAGAGTTCATTATTACAGTTACTGTTGGTATTATTAATATGACATTGGCAATGTAGAAATTGACCAAAATGACAAGTCTTTACCTAGCTTGGTAGTATATTTTGGATTGTAGACACACGCTGTGCTTAGTCGTTCAGTCATGTCTGACTTTTTGCAACCCCATGGATTATAGCCCGTCATGCTCCTCTACCCATGGGATACTCCAGGCAAGAGTACTGGCGTGGGTTGCCATTCCCTCTTCCAGGGGATCTTCCCAACTCAGGGAGTGAACCCAGGTCTCCCACATTGCAGGCAGATTCTTTACCATCCAAGCCACCAGAGAAGAACAGCAGGGTTAATTTTAGCTCAAATTTCCAATGTTTCTACTTGGGTTGAAAATGCCCATTTATATTAACATAGAAATTTTGTTTACCAAAGAATTAGCTTACATAATATTCACAAAGTCTAGGGAAAATAGAGGCACATAAACTCGAACATCTCTGATCTTCCATGACAAGGTAAAGGTCGGAAAAATTCTGTCACTTGCTGAGTAGTAAAACGGAAGAGAAATACTGATGAGATGGCCAAATCTAAGCCAATGCAGGATAAATGAAAGAATGCGCTGCATTGTCACAACTGTGGGCTTTACAATCAGACCTAAGTTTGAATCTCAGTTTACCCACCTACACATAAGATGCTCCAACGAGTCTATTTCCTCCTTGAAAAGCACATTCCCTTATAGCTATTTCTCAAGTGCTTCCCGGAGGATCAAATGAGACAACATCATTGAAGATGCCCATTTCCTTCTCCAGGGGATCTTCCCGAACCAGGGATCGAACCCGAGTCTCCCACATTCCAGGCAGACTCTTCACCCTCTGAGCATCAGGGAAGCCCAGGAGATGCCCAGGAGAAGGCTCAAAACTCTCAGATGCTATTTAATATTGGTGAAGCTTTTTTTGTTTGTTTGTTTTTCCATAGAAATGCTTGTGGACTATTGTGCCAGCTTATAAATAACACATCTCAAAAGAGTAAGGTGAAAAGATAGAGTACAAGTAAGCAAGGTGCCTGAAGGGGTATGTCCATTAAGCAAGAGTCCTTGATAATTAGGGAGGGAATTAAAATTCCACATTTAGCTGACAAATGTTAAAGAAAGACAAAGGTAGTGCCGAGTAGCCCTAAGAATGTATTGTCTTCCCCTCACTTTCTACTCAATTGATTACTAAGGACAACAGAGCCATTTCGTTAATTCATAGCAAAGATGAGAAGCCCCACAGCAAATAATTGGATGTCCCAGAGTAAATAACTAAGTAAATAACTAAGTCCCACTTTAAAAAAGGAAATATAACAGTGCTGAGACTGTTATAGGAGGTAACATTGGAGAAGGAAATGGCAACCCACTCCAGTGTTCTTGCCTGGAGAATCCCAGGGATGGGGGAGCCTGGTGGGCTGCTGTCTGTGGGATCACACAGAGTCGGACACGAGTGAAGTGACTTAGCAGCAGCAGCAGCAGCATGTTCATTTTATAATTGCAGCTGAATTTAAATTATTTTGGATAATAATCTATTCCACACATATGGATGCTCTTTAATGCATTTGAGGTATTATCGGATGGCTCCACCATTTCCATATCTGAATAATTATCTAAGTACTGAATGAGTGAGTTCATTAAGAAATTTGGATGGCTGATTTACATTAACATATGCCACATTGCTATTTTAAAATGGTTTTCATTATCTTCTCAGCTTTCAAGTTTTAATCACGCCTCAAACATGGGCAAGCCACAATTACCAATGAGTAAAGTCACATGAGTTCAACAAAGAAGTAGGCATAACAGTATTAATTGCTTCCTGTAGTCTATCTTCGCAATCAATAATGATCACAATCACTGAGTCAATCATGTGATCATCTGCTGTGTCTGTTAAAATGGCAGTAATAAATGATTCAGCTGTCCCCAGACCATCCAGTTTTACATAAAAAATATACTCACTTTCCAGCAGACCAAAGGTATTCAAAGGAGATAGTCAGAAACAAAAGCCAAGTTTGCACATGAAAGAAAGCAAGCCATTATTCCAGAACCCCAAAGCACTCTAACCCACCTTACAAGGTTATCAGAGAAAACCTTACACATATCTGATCCACTAACATCAACTTATTTGTTAGTAAATAGTGTATTGTTGAAGAGAGGGCCTCAAATTCAATTTATACCTCACAGTCGAAGTAAATAAGAAAAGACTGACAAATCTCCCTGCATACATCCCCACAATTTCATGTTCCTTTTGATCAAATTGGGGAAAAGACAGAGCAGAAAATGAGATTTTTGCTGTTAGAAGGCTGCATAAGTGGAAAGTATGTTTTTAAAGTTCTCCAGGAGAACAATTATATCAAGGATATAAATATGACAGAAATAATATTTGTAGTAAAGAGTCAAGTCAATAAAACTTCTTAATAAAAAAAAATATGACCTAGTCATTAATAACACATGGAATACAGGATCCTGTTTGTTTGAAAGAGCATAAATTGTCCTTCTGAGAGAATACATGCTACCAGTGAGCAAAGGAAAACAGATGCTCTTCCTTTCTGGACACCTTGTAGAGTTAATTCCTAGTTCAGGATAAAGTGAGCAGGTTCACAAAGAGGAACTCAGTACAGCTGAGACTATGAGGATCAAAAAGCTCTGGTCACCATCCATGGGCTGTTTCAGACAAGCTTATGCCATGGGCTGTTTCACAGACAAGTTTATGCCTCATTGACTTTGGCCTGAACAGCTGCTGGAGGAGGAGACGACTTGTCTTACCCTCACTTTCAACAACTTCTTTCTAATGTAGCCTGCCTACATTTTACTACAAAAGTATTAACCATTGTACTTAATTTTATTAAAAGGATCTTGATTCTACCCTCTACCCTATTGATTTTTTTAAAAGTTTTGGAATCTTTTAAAATTGTAACATGGCATGGGTGGATCTAGTGGTGGTCATACCAGGTGAAGTAAGTCAGAAAGAGAAAGATAAATAAAGACCATATGATGTCACTTATATGTGGAATCTGAAATATGACACAAATGAACTTATCTATGAAACAGAAACAGACTAACAGGCATAGAGACTTGTGGTTGCTGGTGGCAGGGAGGTGAGCGCAGGAGGGATTGGAAGTTTGGGGTTAGCAGATACAAATTATTATACATTGGACAGATAAACAACAAGGTCCTACTGTATAGCACAGGGAACTATACTCAATATCCTGTAAAAAACCATAATGAAAAAAAAAAAAGAAAAAAATATATATGAAGTTGAATCACTTTGCTATACACCAGAAACTAACACATTATCAATCAACTATACTTCAATAAAATAAATTTTTAAATAACCATTAAAATTGCCAAACAAAATATCTTTACTTTTGGTTCTTGCTTTGATTACAACCTTAAAGCTTACACTCTCCAATTCTTACTAAGAAAAGAGCTAGAATTCATACATATATCTGCATATTCTAAATTTTCTCCTAAGATCAACCCTGACCATCAAAATAATATGTATTTTACACTATTTTTGTTGTCTTTTAGAAAAATACTCACAAACAAAGCTTCAGCACTCTGTCATTGACATACACTTAGAGATGTTATCTACTGAGAGTAAACCTATGGATCACTATTTATTCACTGTAGTGATGATATTAAAGATACTACCAGGAATCACCTAAAAAGGACTAAAGGGAAATATTTCTTCTGACTCCAACATGTAGGAAAGCAATGATTCTTATAAACAATTGAGTTGTATTTATTGTCTGGATACTATTTCTTGTAAATAGTGGTGTCTCTCTCTGCTTTGGCTCGCCATTAACTTACACAATACAATATATGTATTGCTGTGTCAATTTTATTTCTGAAGTATTAGTTTCTTACTGCTGCATAATAAATTATCCAAAACATTAGGGCTTAAAAAGCGATAAACATTTATTATCTCATAATTTCTGTGGGTGCTGTTTAGCTGAGTGTCTCTGTTCCAGGGTCCCATACATGTCTGTGATCAAATTTTGGCCAGGGCTGTCTTGTCAACTAAGGGCTTAGGGAAAGGAGCATCTGCTTTCTTGGAATCACTTGCCTGGTTGCTGACAGGATGTGACTCTTCACAGGATGTTGGACTGAAGTCCTTAGTTTCTCATTGTTGGTCTGAGGACTCACGCAGTTCCTTGTTGAGGTGCTTTGTCCACAGGTCAGCTCACACTCAGGGCAGACTGAGAAGGCAACAGAGAAGATGTAAGTTACTGTCTTTCTGTAACCTAATCTCAGAAGTGATCACTTCTGGTACATTCTATTCAATTAAAAGGAAGCCACCAGGTCCAGCTTACATTCAAAGGGAAGGAGTTGCACAAAAGCATGGTGATGAAGAGGTGAGGTCCTTGGGGGCCAACTCAGAGGCTATTGCTTTTATTTTTTTATACAGATTTCCCCTTTGCCTTAGGCCTCATTATTTTTATTCTTTGTACTATGCATACTCGATAACCTTCCTTAAAAGGCATACACATCTCATATGAAAATGTGGTATGTCTTCAATAAATGTCTATTGTGTTAGATTGAACAGCCTTAAGTCATTTACTTTAACAACTGCCATAATTATTAATCCATCCACTAGGTGTAGATCTGTTTTGAGAACTAGGCACACAAAGTTTTAAAAAGGAAGAAAAAAGTCCTGCCTTCCAGAGTGGGTGTGGGGAGTCAGTATGGAAAGTAAAATTCTAGTTATCATCCATTCAGTCCTTTAAAAGTCATCAACCAGTGCCCACTATTTTTCAGGTACCCTTCTGGCCATAAGGCGTTTTGATTCTCTAGGATAGAGTTATCACTCAGGGAGAAGTTGGAGCTTAGGTTCTAGTTGAGAATCAGAGATTGGAGGAAGCTGTATGTTTCACACAAAATTTTATAATGTTTTGTAGTGAAAAGTTTAATGGTTTGGTATTTTTTCATCATGACATCTGCATAAATATCATGTACTCCATGCACAAAATGTAGTGTCTGAATAATTCTCAAGTGAACATGCTCATGTTGGAACAGGCATGACAGAATGACCACACCAAAATGCCATGTCTGATTCATGTCAATGTATGGCAAAAACCACTACAATATTGTAAAGTAATTAGCCTCCAATTAAAATAAATAATTTTTTTTTTAAATGTCACATGCTCAGAAGGGAGGGCCTTGTGGTTCCTTGTGGGCTCTTGATTATGGAAGTTAGAGGCTTCAGTCCTTGAAACTTTTGTTAGACAATGGGTACCACACAATTTATCAAAAGTGATAGAAGAAATTTTAGTTGGTGAGTTTTATTAAAGTACCACAAATACAAAATGTGCACGAATTGTTCAGTGTTAAAAAATATATTTTTCTAATCTAGAGAGTTCAAAACTCTAGGGAGATGAAATAAATGGTAAAGATTATAATTTTGTATTTTAGAAAGATGTGATGCAAACAAGTCAAAAAGTCCTTAGCTCACTTAGCAAAGAAAGGGTTACAATCTCCTTCCTCATGCCTCTTGCCCTGGAGTCACTTCTAATGCATCACATCATGATGTTCTGAAAGAAAAATTACATATATAGAATCTATCTGGAGAGACTCAAACATTTTTATATATTTACAGCTTAAATATTCAGTAACAAATGCTTAAGTAATTCTTCATGTCCTGAATATTCACTGGAAGGACTGATGCTGAAGCTGAAGCTCCAATCCTTTGGCAAACTGATGTGAAGAGCCAACGCATTGGAAAAGATCCTGATGCTGGGAAAGATTGAGGGCAGGAGGAGAAGGGGACAACAGAGGATGAGATGGTTGGATGGCATCACTGACTCAATGGACATGAGTTTAAGCAAACACAGGGACATGGTGAACGACAGGGAAGCGTGGCATGCTGCAGTCCATGGGATCACAAAGAATCAGACATGACTTAGAGAATAACAAGGAGAACAAGAATTAAGTGTTCAAAGAAAATTTGAAAAAAATCCGAGTTGAACAAATTCAAATAGGTTTTTCTATGGAAAGATTTCTCTGAGTCTTTAATATGTTAAAGCTCAATGTTAATTTTATTTACTATCTAAATGTTTATTAACTGGAATTATAGTTTTTAATATAAATCTTCTTTGCCTGCTGTAAATAAACCCAATCTTGTCTGGGTACATTTTCTTAATACACATTGGATTTGATTTTCTAGTTTTTGAATATAAATTATTTTTAGAATTTTTACACCTATAATATAAAGTAAAATTGACCGGCACATTTTCCTTTTACATGACTTTTTTGGTTTTGGATAGAAAATGAATTGGCTATTCCCTCTTTTTCTGACAATTAAGAAGAGTTTGTTAAATTAAAAATTAAATTAAGGATACTCTACATTTTCAACATTTGGTAGAAATCACCTATATAATCACCTGATTCTGCAGTTTTAATTGAAGATTTTTATTACTTACCTGTTTTTTGAAGACTAATTTAATTATTTTAATACTTACAGAATTATTCAAGCTTTTAATTCTCTTTAGATCTCTTCTACACATTATATTTTCTCAGGAATTTGGCCATTGCAACTCAGATTTCAGAATCATAAGAATATAGTTGTTAAAAAAAAAGAATATAGTTGCTGATAGTGTTGCTATTATCTTTTTAATTTCTCTTTAGAGGAGGGACCTCTTTTCTCTCATAGTGTTATTTATTTGTCTCTTTCTTCTCATGATTTCCTTTGTGGGATTTTTATTTTCATGTATTCCAATTCTGGATTATTGGTTCCCACATCTGACTTTCACGTGTCTACAGTATAGTCCACAATTCTAGTCTCTCCTCTGGATTATGAACACCAGCATCCTGCGTGGTCCTCCATCTCACTTCCTCCTTGGGCTGGGATGTCCCTGATTCATTTTGGATCAGACACTTCCCACTACTGCAGGAATAAGCTCTAAGCCAATCCCGTCTCAGTCAGAAACATACACCCAGGATGGAACCAAGCAAGCCTCTGAGTCTCAGGAGCTACTTTCCATCTTCTCCTGACTCGTCTGCACCTCACACAGTGGCCTTGCCTTTGGAGCTTTAAATTCTGTACGATGTCATCACCTGCACCTGGCCAAGTTTCAAGACCCTCCTGTGCTTCCTCCTGGCCTTCATCTACTCAGCTATCATCCAGGCTTGGCCACCCCGGACACCCTCCACCTCAAAAATAGTCCACTCCATTCTCTTCTTCTACTATTTGTGTCTGTAAAGGGGTGTGAGCCACTGAGACAGAGATGAGACTATTCCAGAAGGAAAAAGGGAAATGGACAGGCACTGGGAATGGGTGCTTGAAAAGTGTTCTCCTGACACTGAAAATAAAGGCCTGAGGCTGAGACCTGGGATTGACTATTCTCTCATGTCAATCTTCTCATGGAACATTAGCAGCTATCATGTCCCTACCAGGCCTCCCAGGTGGCTCAGTGGTAAAGAATCCTGCCAATGTCAGAGACATGGGTTCCATTCCTGGGTCAGGAAGATCCCCTGGAGAAGGATCTATGGGCTTGCAAAAGAGTTGGACATGACTGAGCATCTGAGCATGGTATGTCTCTACTTAAAAGTAGGTTGAATCATTTTAATACAAAAATGAAATTTTTAAATGAAAAAATCTTTTGAAATTTTCTGACATACTTTAAGCGGATTTTTTGTTCTGCATCATGTACTTTCTACCTAATCTCTGACATGCCACTCACTCACATCTAAGAAATATGAGATACTGTACTGCCTGGTAACTGGATAAGCCTCTCCGGCTGTCTGTGTGCCCAAAGTTCCCTTACGATTTTCTAATGCCTGCACTTCATCTTGATATGGCTTAGTACCCATGTGACAACAAAAGTCAGGCTGTTTATTTCCTTGCCCTTGACATCATTTTGTCAAATGCTGATAGCAGATGTAAATATGAAAATGCCCTAACTAAAGTGACTGTGATAGTTATTCAGTAATTTTTTCCCATTTTTCTCCTTTCATAAGTTGGCAAAGGATCTCATCAGTCAAAGCCTCAGAAAGAAAATTCTCCAATTCTTTTAAACTGTTTAACAAACGCTATGTCATTTTTAATCTCCTATGCAGGGATCAATGCTAAAAGGAATAAACAGATACTCTCCCTGAAGAAAACCGATATCAAATGCATCTAAAATTCATCTCTGGTTTGGTATCAATCATTTGCTTAATTATCACCATCTTCAGGGCTCTTTGAATTAGAGGCAAGGCCATAGTGACAGAGAATATAGAAGGCGCCCTTTGTTCCCTGAGCTAAGGGCCTTTCCGCTGTATCTCTCCCTATTATTTGTTACATCTAACAATCGGGAGGTGAATGTGCTTAATAGGCTTTGTCTGTGAAAAGCTTCATTTCTTTTTTCTGAAGGAAGCTAGAGCTCTGGACTTGTCTTCTCATGCACTCCACCTTTTGACAGCACTGAGCCTTCATTTAAGAAAGAAGTTTAATTAATGCCCTTGGATATACTGTTAACCTTTGAAATGGTTTCCTGATGCATGGAGGCCCTTTCTCTCCTGCCAGGAATTGATTTTAGAAATGGCCCTGCCTCCTTATGCTTTGAGATTCAGAGAAAGGAAGAGACCATGCGAAGTGTAGCAAGGCTGGTATAAGAGCCCCATGAAGTACAGTGATGAAGCGTTTGCATCTGTATCTGGAGAATACAGATCATTGAAAATGTGGGAAATCAGCTACAGAGATGATAGTCTTATGAAGAGGTTATAGTATCATCCCACTGAAACAGAACCACAACACTGAAAATACAAGGCAAGTTTCAAAGAAACTAAAGAAAGGCCCTCAAATTTCTAGTAAGATAATAAAGTGTTTTGTTTTTTTTTTAATGGCATAGACTCTGGAGACACAGAGTGGGGGAGGAAGGACACACTTTTAGGCTAGGAAATTTTATTGTATTTTCCTGGCATGGCTCCCAGAGTCCTTGGCAAAGAAAAGGATGCCAAAGAGTTATTCTTCAGAGGCTTTTTTCTGTTAATGTAGTTATTATTCAATGTACAGTTGTTTAATGGGACAGATGCTATTTAATTAACTGCTATTGTAGAAAAGTGATTTTTTCCCCCAAAGCGGAAGCAGTGTTTGGGGGCAAAGGGTGTGGTGAGAGGGACTGCAGAAGATTCTTTGTGTCTGTGCTTGCTTACTCCAATAGTAACTCTTGGTATAATTAAACTACTGTGGCCCTCAATTTGATCCATGCGTCGTCAGGAAGATTCCCTGGAGGAGGAAATGGCAAACCACTCCAGTATGCTTGCCTGGGAAATCTCATGGACAGAAAAGCCTGGTGGGATACAGTCCATGGGATCACAAAGAGTCAGACGTGACTTAGTGACTAAACACACACATACACACACAAACATATATGTGTTTCCATGGTAGCACAGTCAATGGAGACGCCACAATTTTGTCATCTCAATTACCACCTTCAAAAGAAGACCATATTGGTCTGTTTGCATGGAAGTTACCAAAAATACAGTCGGCTGCTGATAAAAAATAAATGAAACTCTGTTCTCAGTTATATTATTATCACTTCAGTTTTTTTGAACTTCACTTATGAAACTTATTTGTCTTCTATATTTATGATACGATTGCTTATTGAATTAATAAGGACCAAGCAATAAAGATCTGAGGACAACAATTTGGAGCCCATTGGACTATAAAACAATCCCATTTTCTCAATCAAATTGCCAAGTGTTACACTGCCTATTGCCTAATGAGAAATACCACGGTACCGTGTTTCCCCTCTAAAACCAAATTAGGAAACAGGGGTATGCTTGAGGCTACGTTAATGTACCCTCATAGCTTTAGCCGCCATGGCACATTCTGAGGAAAATGTTGAAAACCGGCTAGCAGTGACTAGGCCAGTGCCTCCAGCCCCCTCAGTCCTCACTAACTGGCGGCCACAGCACAGCCCTTCTGGTAACCAGCTCACTCCTCGGCTGGTGAGGGCCACTCAGCCAAGCGCTGCTCTGGCATGTGTTCGCTTGGCAAGGCCTGCTCAGACGAGTGCAGCCCAAGAGATGTGGCCTGGCCAAGGCCTGTTCACATGCGGGTCTGAGAACATTCGAAAGCCAAGTGAGTTACACCCAATATCTTATTTCTCTGGTATGGCTACGGAACAATAGTGTCCTGGAACACAAAACTTTTGGCTCTCAGTAAAAACAAGATTTTATTCTTCCCCAAGTGTTCCCAGATTTTATTCTAGTGGGTCCTAGAGGGGACCTCCCAGGCAGCACTAGTGGTAAAGAAACCACCAGCCAATCCAAGAGATGCTAAAGACACAGGTTTGACCCCTGGGTTGGGAAGATTCCCTGGAGTAGAAAATGGCACCCCACGCTAGTATTCTTGCCTGGAAAATTCCATGGGCAGAGGAGCCTGCTGGACTACAGTCCATGGGGCAGCAAAGAGTCAGACATGAGTGAGCACACACACAAGTACTAGAGAGTAGGTGTTTAACACAGGTAGATGGAAACTTTAGGCTTTATCCTTTCGGCTGAGTCAGCAAATACTTTGCACACTGACCTTTAGGCAGCAGTGCAAGGCTCATCCATCTGAGAAGGGGTGACGCTGAATAGGAAACGGAGCCGTCCCTGGGGCTCTCGTGAAGGAAGGGAGTTTTTCATTGTGGCCTATCATTTGTTCATAGTACAGGCTCACTTCAATATGAACAAAGTGTTCATTACGAAAATTGAAAAATGAATGACTTACAAGACACTGTGGATATAAATATTATGCCCTTTTTAACTGACAAGTGAAATGAAGCCAGGAAAGATGAAGTACAGTCCCACAGGCCACACGGTCAGTGACAGAAGCATACTTCAAAAGTTTCGCTTTTGAGTCCCCGTCAGCATTCACCTTCTACATCAGGTGCCGCTTTTTCTTCTCTTGGCTTCCATGTTGACTAATTGGGGTCCTTTGAGAAGGAATTTCTTTAAAGATAGGAGAATTGAAGAGTCCTCAGGAAACATTCTTTTTTATAAATCTCGATTTAAAATTAAGAGAAACTGCTATGAAAGCCAAAAAGAAAATGAAATGTGATTAATTAAGCATGTAAACTAACCAAAGAGATGTGTAGCCATGTTAATAGCATATTAGCCGTCATGGCCAATTTGTGAAACTTTAAAAGTTATATGACAGGATTACAAATGAGGCAACAAGAATTACCTCTTTTGCAGTGATGATGGTATATGAAAGGCAGGTACACTCCAAAGGAATATAATTTAGATTTCTAGCTAACATCCTTCATACTCAGAAAATCTACAAAATGCTTTCAAAAGAATGATTTAAATAGGGAGAATGAACACTTTCTCTAAAAATATGTCTCTATGTTCTAAGCATATCTCCACAGCCTTAGTATTGGAATGCGATTCAGATGACAAGTTTATGTATGCACATATAACAAAAGATTCATTGTTGAAATGCACCAAAATTAGAAACGGAACTGAATCTCAACAAAAATTAGCCACTTTTCTGTATAAAACTGGCATTTCTAGGGATAGGCTTATATTTGTGATATATTTGATATCATCTAACAAAATTCTAAGAGGAAATGGCAACCCACTCCAATATTCTTGCCTAGGAAATCCCTTAACAGAGGAGCCTGGTGGGCTACAGTCCACGGGGTCGCAAAGAGTCAGACATGACTTAGTGACTAAATAACAACAAAATTCTACCAATAGGATTAGCCCTTAACATCCAAATTTCCAACCCACTAAGATACTACAGCAATAGTCCTTAGCTTTACAACTAATTCTCATTTCTTCTTACAGTCCTTTGTTTAAATATTGTATAGAATAAGAAACTGTTGACAAAAATAAACTAAAACCAAGTCTTTTAGGGTCAGGTGAGGAAGACTGGAATTGAATTATTATGATCCACTTTACCTAAAAACCATTTAGGAGCCACTTAATAAAGTTTGTTCAGCTTTCAATTCATAAGCTGTGCTAGGAATATCTCATAGAAAGAGGATGCCTCAAGGTTTGGATAACAGGGGTCAAGTGAAACCATATTTTTCCCCATCACTGGGAAAATGACAACAGTGACTGTAAGATCCAGACTGTCAACAAACCAGTGCTTTTAGAAATCTCTGCATAAGAATAAAAGTTCACACGCACATGAAAGCCATACATAGAACACCCCTCGAAGAGTTGCCCTCTTGGTCCAGAGGACCCAAGTTTGGTCAGACCTGAGACCACAAAAGCTCCTAAAAACAGAACTTAAGGATTATCCTGAAATATGTCTATAAAGACCATGATTCGGACTTCCCTGGTGGTCCGGTGGTTAAGAATCAGCCTGCCAATGCAGGGCACAAGGGTCAATACCTGGTCTGGGAAGATTCCACACACTGCAGGGCAACTAAGCCCACAAGCCGCAACTATTGAAGCTAGTGCACAACCTAGAGACCGCGCTTTGCAATGGGAGAAGCCCCCACAATGAGAAGCCCGCACATCGCAACTAGAGAGTAGCCCCTGCTTGCCACGACTAGAGAAAGCCCACACGCAGCAGTGAAGACCAAGCACGGCCAAAAATAAATTAAAAGTTTTTAAAAAAGAGCATGATCCCACTTTCCTATAGTTTATACTAGGGTCCTACTTGCTCCCACGTCCACTCTTACGCTTCACTTCCTTCTCTGTGTTCCCCATGCCAAGCACAGACATACAATTACCTTTGAGAGTCCCCGGTTCTAGATTATTTCCTTGGGGGAATGAAAAATGGCAAGTGACAAAGGGCAAAGATATGTCAATATGCAATAGACATATTGTATTCTGCACCACCCAGTGTAATTGACACGGAAACAAGAGCCACACCGCATTTCATACATAGTAACTGCAAATCCCCTTGTTGCATATGCTCTGTGGGTAGAGTCATCTTGGTCTTCAAAAGTCTGTGTTTGATGTTTAGTCCCTGTGGGCTCATCCTGTCTAAACTCTCTTAATTTTACTCATAAAATTGATAACATGCAGTATTATGTTCTATAAAATTCTGTTGTTTCATGGAAGCCAAATTCTGTGGATATCTTATGTTCTTAATTCTCCTTGTTGTTGTCTAGTCACTAGGTCATGACTCACTCTTTGTGACCACATAAACTGCAGCATGCCAGGCTTCCCTGTCCTTCACTATCTTCCAAATTTGCTCAAACTCATGTTCATTGAATCAGTGATACCATGCAACCATTTCATCCTCTGCCACCCCCTTCTCCTTTTGCCCTCAATCTTTCCCAGCATCAGGGGTTTTTCCAATGAGTTGTCTCTTTGCATCAGATGGCCAAAGCACTGGAGCTTCTGCTTCAGCATTAGTCCTTCCAATGAATATTCAGCGTTGATTCCTTTAGGATTGACTGGTTTGATTTCCTTGTTGTCCAAGGGACTCTCAAGAGAAGACTCAAGCATCACAATTCAAATGCATCAATTCTTCGGCACTCAGCCTTCTTTATGGTCCAACTCTCATGTCTGTACATGACTACTGGAAAAACCATAATTTCGACTATTGGGACCTTTGTTGGCAACGTGATGTCTCTGCTTTTTAATATGCTGTCTAGGTTGGTCATAGCTTTTCTTCAAGCAAAAAGCATCTTTTAATTTCATGGCTACAGTCACCATCTACAGTGATTTTGGAGTTCAAGAAAATAAAATCTGTCACTGTTTCCACTGTTTCCCCTTCTACTTGCCATGAAGTGGTGGGACCGGATGCCATGATCTCAATTTTGTAAATGTTGAGTTCCAAGCCAGCTTTTTTTTTTTTTTCCACTTTCTTTCAGCCTCACCAAGAAGTTCTTTAGTTCCTCTTTGTTTTCTGCCATTAGAGTGGTATCATCTGCATATCTGAGGTTGTTAATATTTCTCCCAGAAATCTTGATTCCAGCTTGAGATTTATCCAGCCCAGCATTTCACATGATGTACTCTGCATATAAGTTAAATAAACAGTGATAATATACAACTTTGACACACTCCTTTCTCAATTTTGAACTAGTCAGTTGTTCCATTTAAGGTTCTAACTGTTGCTTTTTGGCCCACATACAGGTTTCTCAGAAGACAAGTAAGGTGGTCTTGTATTTCCATCTCTTTAAGAATTTTCTGGTTTGTTGTGATCCACACAGTCAAAGGCTTTAGCATACTCAGTGAAGCAGTAGTAGACATTTTCTGAAATTTCCTTGGATGTTGGCAATTTGATCTCTGGTTCCTCGGCTTTTTCTGAATTCAGCTTGCACAGCTGGAAATTCTAGGTTCATGTCCTGCCGAGGCCTAATTCTCCCTGCCCCATAAGAAATAAGTGTCTATTTCCTTGAATGCTCTAGCTTTGAGCACTTGAATTCTATTTATCTTCTACCATAGAAGGTTGACATACTCTCCTTTCCTGAATTAGGTTTTTATATATATATGTATTATGTTCATAATTCCAACTCTAAGTGCTAAGCAAAGGAGATTCTCTATGAATATACACTTTGAAACCAAGCCTTGTAGTATTACAATGTCTCCAGGGATTTATTTGTGTATAACAGCTAACTACAAAGTAAGGTTAGAAAGGTTAGGTTGATTATTGGAAGAAGAAAGATTTATTATTTAACACTTTAGTTATATATTTTTCAGCATCCAAATGACATTAGTCTCATGATTTTAAAAACTAGCAAGTGTTAAATAATATATGAGGAGCATTTGAGAAATTAAAAAGATTCTAGTAGATAATAACTCTTTAAAAGCTCAATTTAATGCCTCTATTGCACTTACTGTTGGATTAATCAGACAATTTTAATCAGTATATTCAATATACATTGTTTATTAACACATATTTCTTCAGGATTAACGGCCACATTTTGCAATTAACACAGACAACATCAGCATTTACAATCTGTCTGGTACCCCACAATTCATATTATGTGTAACCTTTACTAAAAAGCTCTTATCTCAGGCTTCCCCCGTGGCTCAGTGGTAGAGAATCCACCTGCCAGGGCAGGAGTCACGGGTTCAATCCCTGATCCGGGAAGATGCCACGTACTGTGGAGCAACTCAACCCATGTGCTGCCACTACTGAGCCTGCGCTCTAGAGCCCGGAAGTCGCAACTACTGAGCCCACGTGCCTGCAACTACTGAAGCCTGCATGCCTGGAGCTCACGTTTCACAACAAGAGAAGCCAACACAGTGAGAATTAAAAAGAAAGAGGTAATAATGTGTATCTTTACCAGAGCTCTTGACGTATTTCCCTGAAAGTATAAATTCATATTCAAGGCATTATAAAAGCTTAAATTACACATTTCCATGTCTCTTTTTTTCACAGCTCTTTAGATGATATCATAAGCTCCTCAAAGACAGCGAGTCTATTTTATCTGACATAGAAACTGGGACTATGTCTGGCACAGAATATGAAATCTATAATGTTCTGGCTAAACTAACTTAAACCAGTGGGTACGAGGTTAATTATCATAAGTAGAAGTGGTAAAATATATCAACATAAAGAAGGCTGAGTGCCAAAGAATTGAAGCTTTTGAACTGTGGTGCTGGAGAAGACTCTTGAGAGTCCCTTGGACTGCAAGGAGATCCAACTAGTCCATCCTAAAGGAAATTAACCCTGAATATTTATTAGAAGGACTGATGCTGAAGCTCCAATACTTTGCCCACATGGTGTGAAAAGCAGACTCACTGGAAAAGACCCTGATGCTGGGATTGAGGGCAAGAGGAAAAGGGGTTGACAGTAGATGAGATGGTTGCATGGCATCACTGAGTCAATGGAAATGAGTTTGAGCAAACTCTAGGAGATGGTGAAGGACAGGGAAACCTGGCATGCTGCAGTCCATGGAGTCGCAAAGAGTCAGACATGATTTAGTGACTGAACAACACTGTATCAGTATATTCTGGATGAATGGATGGATGAGTGAATGAATGAATAAACTGTAGAAGCAATTTTACTTTTGTTTCCAACTGTCCCATTAAACCTAGCTGGTACTTATAGTCCACCCCCTGCCCTTGGCAGAACAACAAAGACATTTGTGCAACCCTTATGGTGACGTAGGTAATAGAAGGGCCCATGAAAACTTTAAGCAATGAATACTATCTCAAGTAATGTAAATTTCCTTTCCTAGGTAATATTGAAAAATTCTGAGCTGATTCAAGTTAAATCTCAGTTCCTCCCTCAACTGCAGCCTATAGATAGCAGTGGAGGTGAAATTCCTTTCCTGTTTTTACCAGACGGGGTTGGAGGAGGTTGAATATAAAAGTGACAGGAATACTCATGCTCTTTACATGACCATTGCTGTCACAGGTCTGCCTCATGCTCTTCAGCCCTTGCACATGTTTTAAAGCTGATTCCCTTGTGCGGGTGCTTGTGTGTGTTCCCTTGATGATTCCTCTGCTGGGCCCTATCACTTGCCACTCCTGTGACACGGGTAGTGTCTTTCCTTGAGTCTTCAGCTTTGAAAATCACACATCAGCTTGCACCCCTGGTGGTACACCTTTCATCCAGTTACCACTTCAGTCCGGGGCAGTAACAGCCCTCAGGCAAGATTCGTTTTGAAATGACATCATCACGACATCCTCTGGCCAAGTAGCCACACCTTTGTTGATTTGCACTGATGGGAATTCATTTTCTTCCCAGATACAGAGTTCTTCTCTTCCACGCAAAGCTCTTTGACTTTCTTGAGCATGATTGTGGTGCTATGGTCTTTTAACCACAGACTCGTCAAGTTGTCCCTGAAAATATCCCTCAATAATCTTGAGCGAAGGGAGTGTAACTCCTTAAGGGGAGTGTGGTTCCTGATGCCATCTTGACATAGAAATTTTCCCAATCATTACTTGACAAAATCCTGTCCCAATCTTACTCAACCTTTCAATATTTTACCTTGGTTTAGAGTCCCTGGAAAGAGACTCAAAATCATGTAACTGGTTCGCAAATAAAAAGTTTGAACTTTATTTAATCATTTTCATCTTCCAATTTAATAGTCTGCCTGGTCATTAAACATAGAGCCAGGGATGGCAAATCAACTTCAACTCCCATGATGGCTCTGATCCAGTCATGGAGCACTGCATTGAGGAGATCTAGGTTCCAGGGTGAGAATGCTTTTATTGATTAGTGATGCGTGCAAAGGGAGCAGGAGTAGAAAATAGGGACATCCATGCACCAGGCAGGATCTAGGAGGGCAGATACCCTCATGCTTGTCCTGTTCAGGCTATATTTCCTGTCCTAACAACATGCCTGGAATCAAGTAAGTTCCTGTTAAATGTGTTGAATACATGAATAAGAGTGTGTATATGTAAATGAGTAGCTATATACAAATATAGTTAGATCAATTAAATATGTAATATTTGTTATTTATGTATATAACAAATAGTTAATAAACTAAATATCATTTAGTATACCATAGTACAAGTTTAATTACTTTTTCTTTCTTGGCTGTGCTGGTTAGCATGTGAGATCTTAGTTCCCCCATTAGGGATTGAACCTGTGCCCCTGCATTGGGAACAGGGAGTCTTAAACACTGAACCACCAGGGAAATCCCGTCAATTACTTTCAACTAATTGTTTCTTATCTTTATAAGAGTAAATCATAAAACCCTAAGGCAATATAAGTCCCTGAGGCATAATTAAAGATATAAACTTGAATTCAACTCAAATGATAATTATGACAATTTTAATATCTCTTTCAAAGAAAAGCTTAAACGTGGCCAATTACTGGCTATGTTGTCATATAAAATATGATTTTAAATAAAGTTAATTTGGGTTTTCAGAGTATGTTAATACACTACCATCTAAAAAGAAAATGACAGAGATAAAAGTTGGTAACTTTTCATGACTTGAGGTATATATTGTTTGATAATGATTGGTAATTATTGCCAGATGGGACCTTAGTTAAAGCTAGACAAACACTCCTGTAAGGATATGAAGAAGAACATATATATGTATGTGTATATATATGTCTGTGTATATATATACACATAACTGAAACACTTTGCTATGCACCTGAAACTAACACAAGCTTGTAAATCAACTATACTTCAATTTTTAAAAGATAGATTTAAGACCAAAAAAAGCTAGAACACCCTAAAGCTTAAGTGATAGCATTCCCCTCACAGCCTCATTACCCCGTCTAGTGACTTCCCACTTCCACGTCCTAGACAACAGATTGGGGACCTCTGGAATAGTAACCCAATGCTGCCTGTCATCAGAGTCACCCCTGTTCCTCAGACACTGTTAAATATAACACCAGCCTTCCCCACGTACAGATCAGCACTCCACAAGGGGTTCCCACTACCCTGATTCTATCTTATTTTTCCTCCCCGTCTCTGTGGAGGTCCCTGCATGTCTCACAGCTGAGAAGAAACAATACAAAAAAACAGAATGTAGAGCAAACATTTTATAATACTTGATCAAGTAAATACAACTGAAGACTAATTCATGCAGTACAGCCCTCAAATGTCAAAGGAGAATATCAAATTGAACCTATTTAATTTCAACAGTACTTACAGTAGCCAGGACATGAAAACAACCTACTGTCTATTAATGGATGAGTGGATAATGGACTATTATTCAGTCATAAAAGGAGGAAATCTTGCTATTTGTGACAACATGGAGGGACCTGCAGAGTATTAGGCTGAGCGAAGTAAGTTAGACAGAGAAAGGCAAATACTGTACGATTGTAACTACATGTGGAATCTTAAAAAAAAAAAAAAAAAAAAATTCACAGACAAAGATCAGATTGGTGGTTACCACACGCAAGGGGTAGTATGTGGTAGAAATGGGTAAAGGTGGCCAAAAGGTACAAACTTCTAGGTATGAAATAAATAAGTACTGAGATGTAATGTATAGCATGATGGCTATAGTTAACACTGCTGTATGGTATACTTGAAAGTTATTAAGACAGTAAATCCTAAAAGTTCTCATCACAAAGGGAAAAAAAATTTTTGTGTACTTATACAAGATGATAGATGTCTACTAAACTTATTGCAGTAATCATTTCAGACAATTCTTAAGTCATTATGTTGTATGCAAACTTCTACAGTGCTGTATGTCAATTATATCACAACAAAACTGAAAAAAGTAAAAATATAAAGAGAGAAAAGTAAAAAAAAAAAAAAGAGAGAACTATAAATTGTGAACAAAAAACATAAAAATTTTCTTAATGCAGGGAAACTGTTATTCCAAGAGAATTTACAGAAATACTATTAAAAATAATATCAGATACCCCAAAAAGGAACATATTACATGTAAGTAATTAATTGCACAACTTCTCTAACTACACTAGCCACTGTTGACCATTCCCAATTGCGATGATGCACAATGACTCCTCATCCATGGCATGCATAAAACGATGTTACTTCCGAGATGGAACTTCCTTGGGTTACCGTTTAAATGATTTAGATTCTGGAAAATAGTCACACTATAATTCCTCTCAAAGTGCAAAAATACCTTCCATTAGACTTCATGATGAACATACTAAAGCTTTTAAAAACACCTAAAAGTAACATTATTCAAAACTCCAGTTGAGGTTATTTATGGGAAGCACTTCAGTATGGCTTTTTTAAGTTCGCAGCTGCCACTGGGTTGAAATGTGAATGAGCTCACAGACCTGTGGCTATTATTCAACTGAAGACAGTTTCCCAGAAAGCTAGATTAACAAAGCACATCCCGTCAGGTTTTGCTTCGAAGGTTGAATCTTCACAGTGAAAAGAAACAAACTTCAGAGGTATAAAATGTAAGACTACTTTACCCCAAATTGCAGAATCCAAAGGTTACCATCACTTTCAGTAAAAAGACTAGCCTCTTTCCCCCTATGCGGTCTCCATTTTCTTCTACTGTTTTAGAGAATTATTCTAAAGGTGTTACTATTCACAATTGTCTTTCCAAAATATCTTTGTCTAAGCAGGTGACTGTAATTTTTTTTTTTTTTTTTTGAAATGTAAACATTTTCATGATTGTGGTCCTGAATATCTTCTGAAATTCTTCTATTCCCCCAAATTCAAAATGTCTTGTCTACTCTCAGGTTGATCTAGTGTTTTTCTTGTGACACATTGTTCCCCTGAGAAGAGCATCTTGGATGAGAACTTGAGAAAGTTTGCTCAATATCATTTTTTGCTCAATATCATTTTCATCATATTTTAATCTCAGTCCTACTAATCAAGAGTTGGATGGTAAGTGCTTCCTTTTAGATACATGTAATAAAATATATATTTTTAAAGACCCAAGTTGCAGCATAGTGGAGCTGATTGCTCTGAAAGTCTTCAAAATCAATGTCTGGACAAACCATTTATAATCACATATAATCATTATGACAGTACAAATCACATTAACTAGGGCTTTGGAAGTAATCAAATCAGCAAAGTTTCAATTTGACTAATTTACTAATAATCATGCAACTGTAATTTGGGCTCTTTTGGAAATTTTCATTCCAAACTAAAGATGAAAGTGTAGAGAGAAAAATAAATAAATAAAAACAGTCTAACATCCAAACTGAGTTCAACACTGTTATCAGAAGCAGTATAGAGGAGAGGTAAGGCAGGTAAAGAGCTGGGCAAACGGGTGACTTTGATTCCTCAACTCAACTCACTATTGTGTGACCTTGAGCAAGTTACTTAAACACTCTGTTCCTCAGAATACTGTTCCTCTTCTCTGCTATGAGCGGGGAGAGGCTGATGACCTTGCTTGGTGTGGGCCATCTCTTACCTATGTTGGTACATGCCTAGTGCTACTCTTCAGAATCACGGGACACTTTTCACCAGAGTATCTCATCTTTGGGGTCTCAGACACAAAATGAGATAATTCAACATCCTGTTTCAATGGACTTGCTGTTAGAATTATTTTGAATGCACTTATCTTGCATTCCTGTAGCACTGTATCACACATTATTCATTCTAATTTGAAAAAATTCAAACTTTAAGTTGTAAAAACAATAAAGAAATAACCCAAATACCACTTTTACCAACTGTAAACATTTTGCTACATTTTCTCTCTCTCACATACATATGTGTATGTATACATGGTGTGTGTATCTATATGTGTGTGATTTTGCTGAATCATTTGAGACCAAGTTGTACATTTCATGACCCCAAATACTTTAACACATCTCCTAAGAATAAGAATATTCTCCTTAAAAACCACAATACAATCACCACATTTTATAAGTTTGATACTCATTCAATACACTTTCCCAACAACGTTCATTACAGCAATTTTTTATCTGATTCACTATCCAATCCAGGATCTTGCATTACATTTGGTGATATTTTGTTATTTATTGTAACAATGCTTTACTAATTTTATCACCAGTCTCCCAGCATTAGGCTAGATCATAAACTCTTGATGACACATACTATATTTTAATATTTATTTTCATCTTTGTACTTTTGGCGTAAGCACAGTTGTCCCACATAAACAGACTTAGTAACTATTTTATGAAAGACTTGTTGGAAGCTGCTTGTCAGTTTTTCCCATATTAAGTACTAAGCCAAAAATTTGACAGTGATATTTTTCATTTAAAAAGTGAGACTCAGAAGTTATTTCATCCAAACCCTTATTTCTTTGATGAGATCTCAAAGAGTCACTTACTAACATTACAAAACTGGGAGGGCCAGAGCAGACCTGGAGCCAAGCTTCAAACCGCTAGAGCATCATGCATTCTGTCATGCCATGCTAGCTTCCTCAGCCACTCACAGGATCGAGCACAGATACGTAACATGTTGTTTCCTCGCTCAGCATTTATTAATCTTGGGCAACTTCACCAATGAGAAGAATAGGCATCGTTTAATATCTTGTACTACCCTTCTCTGGTCTGAGCCATTCTCATTTAGAAAAGCAATCAGGGTACAGAAACCACCTTTCTTGATTGTGATAGATGTGGACCGGCTATCACTGTGCATCCAACAACAAGCTATTTTCCACCATCACGTGGGACATTGTTCAGTGTTCGACTGGAGTGTCGGAACATGAATATCACAATCAATTTAGCAATTAGCATTTTCCAAGACAATAGACACATTATTGGTTGGAACAGTAGCACACACTTTAAACAGAGAGCCATTGAACCACTACTTAATGGCTGCTTCAGTCTCTTTTATGTAGGCTTAATGAACAAGGATGAACATTAGGGAAAATTTATTTGGAAATTCATTAAAAACATATTTTATTCAAACATTTTCCATGTCTCTTCCAAAGCTACTCATAAAGAAAATAATATGGATTTTTAAGGATGAACTCTCTTACTGATTTTCACTGGCATACATATAAAATTCTCCAACATTATAGTATAATATCATAATATAACAATAGTGTGTAAATTAATATGTGCTATCATTTTACCTGCTCAAAACATGGTTTACCTCCTTAAGAGAAACCTCATTCGTGTTGCATTTCACCGTTTTTACCCTAATATAGTTATCCATTCTATACATAAATTGTTAAATTGCAGTTTTCTCTGTGATAGGAAAGGGGGAGTCAAGTTTCTCTGAGATTTAAAAATCAAAGAGATAACTTCCATTTTATCCCTCGAGTCATTAGGTGGATAAAGTCTCTGGAATACTGCTCACTTGACTAAGGCATTTCCTTTCTCTGATAAAATTTGCAGCCATCAATGAAAAAAAGGGCACATATCACCTCATCTATAAAGAAATCAAATAAAGGGGAAGCAGTGTCTCAGGGGAGGGAAGAGGGAAGGAATCTCTCAAGACATCAAGGTCAAGAGGCTTATTCAGCTCTGGCCATCAAAATGGGAGAAGCGCAAAGAAGTCTCAGCAGAGGCCTGTGTGTGTTTGCGTGTGCTGGCTGAGCTTCTCTCTGCTAGACTGTAAACACTCTGAGAACAGAAACTATCTTTTTTTGCCTGTTCTCCCGGCAGTGTTTCACTCTGCACCCTGAATGTGAGAAATGCTTAATAAATGTTTGCTGGAGAAAGAAAGCAAGGAAGGAAGAGGGGGGAGGAAGAAAGGGAGGGAGGGAAGAGAAAGAGAAAGGAATCAAGAAACCTCCCAGTGAAAAATAAAACCTTGTCTCTACCAGTTGTGCACCTTCCTTCAAATCCTTTGTTTGCAGGCTTCTCCTTGCTCCCACGTCTTCACCCTCTGCCTGGCCTCACAGAGAAGCTCACCTCTCACAAAACACAACCAGTGTTTCTTCTTCTAGACCTTCTGACCCCTTATCCCAGTCTCATCTAACCCCTAACTGCAGTGCTCTTGAACTTGAGAAACTTAAGCGTTGGATCTATAGGGAATATAAGATAAGTGAGTTCAACTCCTTCATTTAAGAGATAAAGAATTGGAAACATAAGGGGATGAAGTGCTTTGTTCTCCTGCAAAGAGCCAGGTCACTGCACAGCCTGCTCCAGAAAACAGATTGTTTCAGATTCCTGATGTTTTTTTCTTTTTTTATTCTCTTAAAATAGCTTCGAATTTCAACAGTTTTACTGCCTTGGCATCTCGTTACCCTCAATTATTATAGAATGTTTCCTACAAGTAATATCTTTCCTACAAATTTCTGATACAATAATTAAAATAGATAATTTAGTGTTAATATATTTCAACCACCAATGTGCTCTGCTGTGCCTAGTCGCTCAGTCTTATCTGACTCCGCGACCCCATGGACTGCAGGCCGCCAGGCTCCTCTGTCTGTTGGGATTCTCCAGGCGGGAATACTGGAGTGGGTTGCCATGCCCTCCTCCAGGGGATCTTCCCAACCCAGGGATTGAACCCAGGTCTCCCACATTGCAGACAGATTCTTTACCAGCTGAGCTACCAGCGAAGCCCTCAACCATCTCATCCATGTTCAGATTTCTCCAGTTGGCCAGAAATTGTGTTTCAGCAAAAGGTTCCAATCTAAAACTCTTTTTGGTGACCATGGCTTTTAATCTCCTTCAGTCTCAAACAGTTTCTCAAGGTTTCCCTGCCTATCATGACACTGAGACTTTGGAAGACTACAGACCAGTTATTTAGAAGATGCTCTTCACTCTGGCTGTTCAGTGCTTCCTCGTGTTGTTTATCAGACCCTTTGCAACCCCATGGACTGTATCCTGCCAGGCTCCTCTGTCCACAGAATTCTCCAGGCCAGAATACTGGAGTGGGTAGCTGTTCCCTTCTCCAGAGGATCTTCCCAACCCAGGGATCGAACCCAGGTCTCCCACATTGCAGGCAGATTCTTTAGCATCTGAGCCACCAGAGAAGCCCTATATATTTTTGGTGGGAATCTCAAATGCGATGCTCTGTTCTCAGGGCAGCCTATAGGTGCTGCATCATTTTGCTTTGTCTCACTTGGTAATGTTCCCCTTGACTAAGCTGTAGCCTGCCAGGTCTCTTCACTGTAAAATCGCTCTTTGTCCCTCTGTGAAGGTGCTTCAAGACAATAATCCATTCCTCATCAAAGTTTCTACCACTAATGAATAGCCATGGGTGTTTCTGGCCTACCTTATTACTACGATGGCTGTCAAATGACGTTCTTCTTTTTTAAACATTAATCAGTCAATAGTCCACTGTTAGGAGAAGGTCAACTATCATTTTTTTATTCTGATGCTAAACTTGTCCCTTATTTGGCTGCCTGGCTTCTATGTCCTCTTGAAATGTCCTGATTGTTCTTTCAGTATTTTCTTATTTTCCAGTATAACGAGATGCCTTATATTTATTTCAAACTTCCCAAATCCCACCTTAGATCAGCCATTTCTTTGAGGAATCCTGGTTCTTTTCCTGGAGCATGGATTTTACATGGCAACATCAGGATGGCACTGGTGTGTCACTGATCTCAAGTCCCCTCACTGGACAGAGCTAGTTAATATATGCATGTTGATGTGCATGCACATACTATACATTATTTGTTGTTGTTGTTCAGTCACCCAATCGTGTCTGACTCTGTGACCCCATGGACTGGAACACACCAGGCCTCCCTGTCCCTCACCGTCTCCCAGAGTTTGCCCAAGTTCATGTTCATTACATCAGTGATGCCGTCCAGCTAGCTCATCCCCTGATGCCCTCTTCTCCTTTTGCCCTCAATCTTTCCCAGCATCAGGGACTTTTCCAATGAGTCATCTGTTCACATCAGATAACCAAAATACTGGCGCATCAGCTTCGTACACACATGCATATCTATCTATCTATCTAATATCTATATATTGAAAACCATGAGTTCAAACCTATACCTCAATTCCAAACTAACACCACAGAGCTTATTCCAGTGTTTTCCTTTTCCTTATTTCCTATAATGAGAAACCTGTTTCTACCTTTACTATACTTATTTATTCACTCAGTCCCCCAGAAGGTAACCAATTCCTCATCAAACCATCCCCATCACCAATCTTCCTGCAGATGTCCTAGTTCCCCCTCCACCCCCAGGGCACAATGCCTGCACAGGTGCACCGCACACACGGCTTGGGCTCCAACACTTATGCATGGATGTTGCAGTCATTACCTCTATCTACCACCAGGATGCTCTCATCACCTTGATCTCAGCCTTCATGACCCAGGGTGGGTTTCATCACCAACACCCACACAGAGCCAAACTCCTCCTCTCTTTTGGGCTCTGGTGCTTCTTGTCAGACTATCCACACACCCTTTGTACCGTCTGAAGCACCACCTCTCCCCCCAAAATAGGGAGGACTTTCACCTCTCAATTTTAAAACTGACAATAAAGCCACAGATATCAAAGCAGTGTGACAAGCATAAAGATTGACATATAGATCAATGGAACAGAATAGAAAGTTCAGAAAGAAACCTTTATATCGATATGTATATCATCAATTTACTTTTGAAAAAGAACCAGAGAAATTCAGAGGGGAGAGGATAATTCTTTTCAACAAATGGTGCTGGAAAAATGGGATATCCATGCAAAAAAAAATCATGATAGTAATCACCATCTTAGCTCTTTATAACACATCACACACACAAAAAAACAAGTCAAGATGGATCATGACCTGAATGTAAGATATAAAACTATAAATATTCTAATGTAAACATGAGAGAAAATATTTTTGAAACTGGGTTAGGCAAAAGACTTTTTTTAGATGGAACACTAAAATTGTGATCTATAACAGAAAAATGGATAAATTGGACTTTAGCTTCCCCACACTCCTCACATGGACTTTCTCCTTTTCCTCCAACTGGCCTTTTACAGCCATCACTGCCAAAGCTTCTGCTTCCTTTCAAAGAGACCTTCTTCCCTTGTAACTCCAACACCTCTCCCTGGGTTTCCCACAATCTCCCACCTACCACTTCCTGTGTAGAAACCCACTCAACCAACTGAGTTTTAAGACTTCACCTCCAAGGGCACAGATACCACCTGCAACTTGCTCAAGCAATAACACCTTTACTGTGTCACAGCCCTCCCCACTAATGGGTGCACACCTTGAGCAGCCCTGTCTAAAAGCTTCCAGACAGAGAAGGAAGGAGAGAAGGAAGAAGAACAGACTTTGAACTGAAACAGTCAGTGTTCTACTTGGTTATTCTTTGTATCGTTAAGTGTCTGTTCGGAACACACATCAGCATATCTCCATTAAAAATCTAAGACAAGTATCCTATCTATTCACCAGATCAATTATATTCCTGGAAAAAGATACCAAATGCACAGGACAGAATAATGCATCTTATGCAGTTCTCAACAAATATTCATTGGCTAAAAATACATATATTTCCTTTACCAAACACATAGTAGTTCAGTTGAAATCGAATTTCATATCATAGTTTGTGAGAGCTATAAATTATATATTGTGAATACTAATTAATGAATTAAATACATAGAAGGAATTAGATTAATAAATTTAACTTGAGACTATCCCAGAAATTGTTCACTGCATCATTTTGTTTTCTAGCCCTGAGCACCAAAAACAATTCTTTGCTCTTAGCAGAAATTTTTAATAAAAAATCTATACTGAATATGTTGTTTTATTTTGAACTAAATCATTTCAATAGGCAGGGTGACACAAGTGTGGCTGAAATCTATGACATTGACTTGACAATAAAATGTCTATTTTCTTAAAAATGATTTGATTTGAAATAGCCATAACCTTCTGTTATAATACTGGCTGCTTAAAATGATTTTCTTATGTCTCAGCATTTGCCAAACTGAAGGAAAATCTATTCTTATAATAAGCCCATACTGAAAATAAAAATTTAAAATAGTCGATGCCAGATATTAGAAGACTAAGTCAATATAAACTATACCATGTTTTATTTAATTTATAATTGAATACCTTCTAAAAACTTCAGTTATGATTTGTTTTAATAGTGAAACTTTGTTATGGTTTCTGCTGGTTTATGGTTATCTAAATATTACGAAAGCCTCATAAACAATGCACCGTATATACATACAGAAAATACTGGAGACAGATGATCTAGTATAGCATTCAGTTTTTGAGGTGATTGGAATCTTTACAAACCAGAAAATGCGGGAGAGGGAGAACTGGAAACTGGTGGAAAGAAAATGGACAGTCTCCATCTATCTACATCCATAAACTAAAACTAGTTCTATACAAAGTGAGACCAAGAAACAGAACACTGGAGAGGATGCACATGATAATTTAATGGCATGATTTGTACTGCATTGAATGGAACAAAACTGCATTTCTCCCAAACCACAATATACTTGGATACCCTTTGTCTAAATGTCTCAAATGGACACTGCCTTCATTGTGTAGGTTTGGATAAAGAAAAGCACAGGCAGCTCATAACCTTTCTACTCTACGGACTGCATAAATATGAAATTTTGAGAGGCTTGGCCTCTACTGGCTAAAATCTTGCTCAGCTAGTGAAAGCACTAAGCTTAATATTTAGCTCCTTTTGTTGCAGATGGTCCTGTATTTTATAGCCCTCCTTCTAGAAAGAAGGCTTTTTATCAATTCAACAATATCTCATGATTTTCAGGCTGTTTTTCAGGCATATTCCTTCAAACATTCTGGCAATCCAACAGCAGCTCCAGGTTTAGTTATCATTTGCAACTACCCTCGTCTTTCAGGGGTCTTCCTGGGTGGCTCAGTAGTAAAGAATCTGCCTGCAATGCAGGAGACACTGGTTTGATACATGGGTTGGGAAGATCCCCTGGAGAAGGGAACGGCAATCTACTCCAGTATTCCTGCAGAGAATCCCGTGAACAGAGGAATATGGCAGGTTAGAGTCCACAGAGTTGCAAAGAGTCGGACTTGACTGAGGCAACTGAACACACACACAACTCTACTTTCAAACAGATCCCTGCATCTTTCCAGTCTTAGTCCGGTGATTCTCCATCTTCAAGTATCCTGTAACAATACTGTGATGCTAATCAGATTAGCATGCTTTAATCACTATATTTCTGTGGCTTATTTTCTACTAATTAGAGCTAGTAAAATATCCTGCTAATTTAATTAATGAAGGCACTCATCTTTGACAGATATCATCTTTCTTGCTTCAGCCACAAATTTAAACAGAGCCTGAAGTCTGCAAGTGATTTAATCTATCACCACTGTAGATGGCAGCAACAATGCCTATCTCTGACCAAGGGCACGCCTCCATTTCTTCATCAGTTCAGTTCAGTCGCTCAGTCGTGTCCGACTCTTTGCGAGCCCATGACTGCAGCACACCAGGCCTCCCTGTCCATCACCAACTCCTGGAGTTCACCCAAATTCACATCCGTTGCGTCGGTGATGCCATCCAACCGTCTCATCCTCTGTTGGCCCCTTCTCCTTCTACCTTCAATCTTTCCCTACATCTGGGTCTCTTCAAATGAGTCAGCTCTTTGCATCAGGTGGCCAAAGTATTGGAGTTTCAGCTTCAACATCAGTCCTTCCAGTGAACACCCAGGACTGATCTCTTTTAGGATGGACTGGTTGGATCTCCTTGCAGTCCAAGGGACTCTCAAGAGTCTTCTCCAACACCACAGTTAAAAAGCATCAATTCTTCGGCGCTCAGCTTTCTTCACAGTCCAACTCTCACACCCATACATGACCACTGGAAAAACCATAGCCTTGACTAGACGGACATTTGTTGGCAAAGTAATGTCTCTGTTTTTTAATATGCTGCCTAGATTGGTCATAACTTTCCTTCCAAGGAATAAGCATCTTTTAATTTCACGGCTGAAATCACCAACTGCATTGATTTTGGAGCCCAGAAAATAAAGTCAGCCACTGTTTCCCCATCTATTTCCCATGAGGTGATGGGACCAGATGCCATGATCTAGTTTTCTGAATGTTGATCTTTAAACCAACTTTTTCACTCTCCTCTTTCACTTTCATCAAGAGGATCTTTAATTCTTCTTCACTTTCTGCCATAAGGGTAGTGTCATCTGCATATCTGAGGTTATTGATATTTCTCCCAACAATCTTGATTCCAGCTTGTGCTTCATCCAGCCAAATGTTTCTCATGATGTACTCTGCATATAAGTTAAATAAGCAGGGTGACAATATACAGCCTTGACATACTCCTTTTCCTATTTGGAACCAGTCTGTTGTTCCATGTCCAGTTCTAGCTCTTGCTTCCTGACCTGCATACAGGTTTCTCAAGAGGCAGGTCAGGTGGTCTGGCATTCCTATCTCTTTCAGAATTTTCCACAGTTTATTGTGATTCACACAGTCAAAGGCTTTGGCATAGTCAATAAGGCAGAAATAGATGTTTTTCTGGAACTCTCTTGCTTTTTTGATGATGCAGCGGATGTTGGCAATTTGATCTCTGGTTCCTCTGCCTTTTCTAAAACCAGCTTGAACCTCTGGAGGTTCATGGTTTATGTATTGCTGAAGCCTGGCTTGGAGAATTTTGGGCATTACTTTGCTAGTGTGTGAGATGAGTGCAATTGTGCAGTGGTTTGAGCATTCTTTGGCATTGCCCTTCTTTGGGATTGGAATGAAAACTGACCTTTTCCAGTCCTGTGGCCACTGCTGAGTTGTCAAAATTTGCTGGCATATTGAGTGCAGCACTTTCATAGCATCATCTTTTAGGATTTGAAATGGCTCAACTGGGATTCCATCACATCCACTAGTTTTGTTCCTAAAGCCCACTTGACTTCACATTCCAGGATGTCAGGCTCTAGGTGAGTGATCACACCATTGTGATTAACTGGGTCATGAAGATCTTTTTTGTACAGTTCTTCTGCGTATTCTTGCCACCTCTTCTTAATATCTTCTGCTTCTGTCAGGTCCATACCATTTCTATCCTTTATTGAGCCCATCTTTGCATGAAATGTCCCTTTGGTATCTCTAATTTTCTTGAAGAGATCTCTAGTCTTTCCCACTCTATTGTTTTCCTCTATTTCTTTGCACTGATCACTGAGGAAGGCTTCTTATCGCTCCTTGCTATTCTTTGGAACTCTGCATTCAAATGGGTATATCTTTCCTTTTCTCCTTTGTTTTTCACTTATCTTCTTTTCACAGCTATTTGTAAGGCTTCTTCAGTCATTTTGCTTTCTTGCATTTCTTTTTCTTGGGAATGGTCTTGATCGCTCCCTGTCTCCTGTACAGTGTCATCAACCTCTGTCTATAGTTCATCAGGCACTCTATCAGATCTAGTCCCTTAAATCTATTTTTCACTTCCACTGTATAATCATAAGGGATTTGATTTAGGTCATACCTGAATGGCTTAATGGTTTTTCCCACTTTCTTCAATTTATGTCTGAATTTGGCAATAAGGAGTTCATGATCTGAACCACAGTCAGCTCCCGGTCTTGTTTTTGCTGACTGTATAGAGCTTCTCCATCTTCGGATGCAAAGAATATAATCAATCTGATTTCAGTGTTGTCCATCTGGTGATGTCCATGTGTAGAGTCTTCGCTTGTGTTGTTGGAAGAGGGTGTTTGCTATGACCAGTGCATTCTCTTGGCAGAACTCTATTAGCCTTTGCCCTGCTTCATTCTGTACTCCAGGGCCAAATTTGCCTGTTACTCCAGGTATCTCTTGACTTCTACTTTTGTATTACAGTCTCCTATAATAAAAAGGACATCTTTTTGGGGTATTCTAAAAGGTACTGTAGGTCTTCATAGAACCATTCAACTTCAGCTTCTTCAGTGTTACTGGTTGGGGCATAGACTTGGATTACCATGATATTGAATGGTTTGCTTTGGAAAGAAACAGAGATCATTCTTTCATTTTTGAGATTGCATCCAAGTACTGCACTTTGGACTTTTTTTGTTGACTATGATGGCTACTCCATTTCTTCTAAGGGATTCCTGCCCACAGTAGTAGGTGTAATGGTCATCTGAGTTAAATTCACCCATTCCAGTCCATTTTAGTTTGCTGATTCCTAGAATGTTGACATTCACTCTTGCCATCTCCTGTTTGACCACTTCCAGTTTGCCTTGATTCATGGACCCAACATTCCAGGTTCCTATGCAATATTGCTCTTTACAGCATTGGACCTTGCTTCTATCACCTGTCACATCCACAACTGGGTGTTGTTTTTGCTTTGGCTCCACCCCTTCATTCTTTCTGAAGTTATTTCTCCACTGATCTCCAGTAGCATACTGGGCACCTATTGACCTGGGGAGTTCATCTTTCAGTGTCCTATCTTTTTGCCTTTTCATACTGTTCATGGGGTTCTCAAGGCAAGAATACTGAAGTGGTTTGCCATTCCCTTCTTCAGTGGACAACATTTCTTCATAAACTCCTTTAAATAATGATAGCCATGACCATCAATACTAAGAAACTAGTCTCTCACTAAGCACCTCTAGTGATCTAACCTTGTAATAGCTTAAACTTTTTGGTCCAATTCCATATTCACAACCCGAACATAATACACTTAAGTAATCATTTTAATTAACAAACTTGTCAGATAAAAATGAAATCAAGGAGCCTGTGTATGAATTGCCCATGTGGAACTGAATTAATTGGTTAGATTAGCTAAAAAGTCTATCCAACATCTCATATAAACCCTGCTGCTATCTATATATTCTGAAATAAACACATCTCAGGTTGACCTTAATTTACAAATGGATCAGTTTTGTAAAACTATTTGCTCAATTATTTTTTTCCCATATAAACGTCATTGCTAGTTGGTTTTCCTGGATGGCTCAAAGAGTATATTTAATCCATAACTACTGTTCTTAACATAAAACTACTCACTGAAGCCATGCAGCTCTACTTGATGGGCTATGTCCAGACTACTCAGTTTCCTTCCTCTCATCTGCTTTCAAGCCTCCCCTTTGCTAAAACATTTCAAGTCTTTTCATAAAAGCAGTGTCAGCAGAAATACTAAAGTCAATGGTCAGTCCATAGCATATAAAGAAGAAAACAATCATGAATTAAGTTAGACTAATGTGAATTTGGAAATAAAGGTCTGTCTTCCCACCAAAATACTGGTAGCTTCTGTCTCCCAGAAGAGTATAGGAAAACACTGTATGACTTGGTTATTTATGCAAAGTAGTGGATCCTAATGTCAGGATGTCTATCTTGTTGAAGGAGCTATAAGGTACAACCTTTGGGTTTGGGTCTATATGACCATTAGGCCCCCTGATGCAAAGAGCTGACTCATTGGAAAAGACCCTAATGCTGGGAAAGACTGAAGGCAGGAGGAGAAGGGGACGACAGAGGATGAGATGGTTGGATGGCATCACCCACTCAATGGGCATGAATCTGAGCAAACTCCAGGAGGTAGTTAAGGACAGGGGAGCCTGGCGTGCTGCAGTCCATGGGGTCACAAAGACTTGGACGTGACTTAGCAACTGAACAACAATGACCACTGTGCTGCGCTTAGCCACTCAGCCATGTCTGACTCTTTGCGGCCCCATGGACTGTAGCCCACCAGGCTCCTCTGTCCATGGAATTCTCCAGGCAAGAACACTGGAGTGGGTTGCCACATCCTCCTTCAGGGTTCT